>NW_006911580.1:0-9922 GCF_000523455.1 Bipolaris oryzae ATCC 44560 | reverse complement strand
GCGCTCAGCGTGACTCCGCCAGCGGGCACGACGCAGCAGAGGTGCTGGAGGCGGTGCACACATTAACACCCAGGGCTAAGCCGTCACCATACGCAAAGAGGTGGTGGACGCAGGACCTGACACAGTTGCGCCGCATTTACACGCACTGGAGGAACCGAGCGAGAGCCACGAGACGG
Source organism: Bipolaris oryzae ATCC 44560 (assembly GCF_000523455.1). Taxonomy (NCBI): domain Eukaryota; kingdom Fungi; phylum Ascomycota; class Dothideomycetes; order Pleosporales; family Pleosporaceae; genus Bipolaris; species Bipolaris oryzae. Next base: position 9,746 of record NW_006911580.1, on the reverse strand, counting down.
ACTGGAGTTGCTAGGCCGGACCTAGAGGAGACTGCAAAGGGAGCGTCAAAGCAGCACCATGATGAATACAACCTCTTGTATACCTCGTGATTGCTGCCCAGAGCGCAGCCCCTTACAACATGTCCATTTTAGAACTTATAAAAAGTCGCCTTATGTCACGGTAAGGGCTCACAGGCAGGAAATACGGGCACGTGTATGGATTCTACTGCTACAGACTAATCAATAGGCTCTCACTACAGGTAGTAGGAGTAGCTTTTAAATAATATCTCGTACTGCATTATACTATATAAGTAGAGCTAAAGTAGGCTCTTTGAGGCCATAATGTGGTAATTTTAGTGAGGGCTTGGCAAAAGCGTCCAGCCAAGCCGTGAGGTACGTTATGAGGAGTTGAGGTAATGGTGGATGAGTAGAGCATTAACCAAAGCACAAAGCTGGGCTAGGACCCACGCCTCAATCTTCGCCCCCGACAAGTTCCAGCTGACCCACTTCACAAGGTCGTTAACACGGATCGACAGAACAAGATCGATCCAGACAGAATGGGGCACGATAGCACCAAAGACGACGTGCAAATACCTTGGACTGACAATGGATACCAAGCTACGCTGGAAAGAACACGTAGAAGCAATTAGACAAAGAACAACAGAAACAGTGAATGCGCTGAGCTGTCTCGGGGGCTCCAATTGGGGCGTGGGCCTGCTGGACATGCGAAGGATCTACGAAGGCACAGCGCTCCCACAGATGATGTACGCCTGCTCTATCTGGTACAATGCCAACACGAGAGGAGGAACGTATACACAGAAGACACTGGACATACTACAGGGCATCCAAGCTAGAGCGGCGAGAATCATCAGCGGAGCATACCGAGCTACATCACGAGCAGCGCTGGACATCGAGGCCCACCTCCTACCCATCGAACAACAAATATGGAGGCAGAACGCGAATGTAGTCACTCGGCTTCTCTCGAGCAGGCCGATGACGAGCATGGCAGGGATCCAGAAAAGGACGATGTCGTCAAGAAGCACAGGAAAACAAAGAGCGCACATCGACTCGTGGCAGAAGATCTACAACGACATGAAGACCCGAAGAAGCCAAGGCTTCGACGAGCAAGAACCCATTCCACCGTTCATGACTCCGCCATGGCGAGAAGGCCCTGCGACGCATATAGAGGATACCGCAGAGAAAGCACGCAGACGACACGATGCAGAGAATGACTCAGGACGTTGCTTAAGCATCTACACAGACGGCAGCGGCATAGACGGTGAAACAGGGGCGACGGCAGTGTGCCCACTGATCCAGCAGACTCGTGCCGCGTACATGGGACCAAACACGGTCTCTACAGTGTACGCAGCCGAACTGCAAGGGATTAGTCTAGCACTGCAAATCGCAGAACAATACATCGAGACGGGCGGCAAGCGTAGAGAAATCGCCATCTACACAGACAACCAAGCCGCCATCTGGTCGATAGCAAAGGCGGAGGGAAGATCGGGAGCCTACATTCTCCAGGAAATTGCAAGCCAGGTCCGACGGCTCCAGAATACAGGACGATGGGTAACAGTCCGCTGGGTACCAGCTCACGTAGGAATTCCGGGAAACGAAGCGGCGGACCTTGCGGCCAAGGAAGCAACTGGATGGCGAGCGGAGGGCCGTAGATGTCCACCAGCAGAGAAACCTCCTACACTGTATCCACTCAAGTCTACGCTGAGGAGATAGTGCAAGACACAAGCAGAGAGAGCATGGGCAGCCAAATAGAAAGCCGAAACCAGAGGAAGAGCAACCTACAGACTTTCACCGCTGCCGACAAAGAAGGTGCTCAAACTACACGAGAACCTTAGCAAGTGCGAAAGCGCTCTGCTGGTTCAGATGCGAACAGAAAAGATCGGACTGAACGACTTCCTCTTCAACCAAAGAGTGCCAGAGGTCGTCAGCGCACGATGCGAGTGCGGAGAGAGAAGACAGACGGCCGCTCACATCCTGCTCCGATGCAGGATCTACAAGGACCTCCGCAACCAGGTATTCGAAAACCTCTCTGGACGACACAACCTCCCGGCCGTCCTGAACAAGCCACAGCTAGCCACTAAAGCCATCGAGTTCATAGAGCAGACGCAGATCCTTGGGCAAATGGGGATCAGAGATGCGTGAACGACAGCCGAGCGCTGGGGGGGAGACTGGAAGTATCGCGGCCGCAAAGATGAGGTAGATGCCTCTACGAACCTAGAAGCATAGTATTTAGTTAGTAGAACCAGTATCTAGATGGGCGGCCAAGCATATTTAGATAGTGGTTGAAGGGAAACGGCAAGCCGCTGGGGACAGATGGTCCTTGTTTTCGAGGGTGAAGTGGGGCGGCGCGGAACAAAATTCCTACGACGCGTCGGCTGTCCGCCAAGCATGCCAGCCGGACATAGCTGTGGAGATCACGGCTGAAACCGAGTAGGATATAATCAATCAATCAATCGAGGTAATGGTGGTTACTAGGCCGCGCGTCCACGCGGTGGTAGCGTCCGCGTGGTGGGGCACGGTAAGGCCGGCGCTAGCAAGAACTTCTAAAAGCGTCCTCTGTACGGAGTACTGTCCTTATATCGGCCCTCCTTCGGTCTACAATCAATTAGAGTTTTCTTTCTATTCGTGTTGTCTCACCGCTAATACCCGACTATGCAAGGCTATAGAAGCAATGACCTTAGCTGAGCCGAAGCAATAAGGCACTGTATGTAACGGCGTAGGCAAGACTACTCGGATCAGTATCGGCGGTAGTGTCACTCAGAGGCATATGGGAGTGCGTGGGACATCAAACGAGCCTTGAATCGAATAGACACCTATAGGCCTTGTACGAAAGGATATCAAAAGTCTACCGAGCTAGCTACAGGAGGTGTCTGAATAAATACCCGTCCTTAGTCGGGTCCGAATCGGATCCGACTAAGAAACGGATAGCTAATGAAGGGGCGGCCGATACTTCCTCCGATCCGGCTGTGGGATCAGCTCAATACTTGGCGAAGTTGTAACATCGTTTCAGTTGCAGGGGCCTATTGCTCTAGCTCAGCTAAAGTCGTCATTTCTGCGGCCTTGCAAAGACTGCGACACTCAACAAGAATCAACGTACTACAGTCATGTTAGTTAGAATAGTTAATCCAACATGGAGTTTTGGAAAAATACATACGCAGCAGACTTCTTGAGCGTTGCGGACCTGCACCTTATTACAGGCTGTTGAGCAGGTATGCTTTGATGCTCCGCCAATACAGACATAATCAATATATTTGCGTCCTGTTTGATAACAAATACCGCAGACACTGATAGTGTCAGCCATTGAGGCTGGAAGTACGGCAAGTATTGTAGCGATGACTATAAAGAACGACTTCGTCATTGTAACGGTCGTTAATGTTATGAGAGGGGTGTGATGTGTTGTAACGAAATGTTGAATGAAATGTAGAGGATTATTGTAGGATTGTGTAATTGAAATGTAGATGTGTTTGGTAACCTTTCGGTGCTTTAGATAAGAATATATATACTTCTGCATGTGGCGATCACTGACCTGGGCCGATAGATCTGCAAGGGGGCCCCAGTAGTTAGTTAACGTGCGGGATCAGTAAGCTGCGCAGATCAGTAAGCTGCGCACCCCACCCAACCTGACCCGACGCTATATGCAATTGATCCACAACAACGTAATAAAATTAGATATAATTAAGAGATATAATTAATTATTTAGCTCTACATGAAGTCCGAGTATGTCCTTCAACGTGACACTTCGTGCACGTTGGCGGCGCGCGCCGACGTCGCTCACCAGCCTGCCTCTGGTCACCCCCCATGAGTACCCTTTCTGCCTCTGCAACGATCTGCTGAGCCTGCTGAGCCTGGAGCACCCCACCAGAAGCGATATATTGGCGCCGCTGGTCTTGCTTTTGTCTCCGGCGCTAGTTAGCTGTACGTAGCTTCTTATTCTCCTCTGTAAGTATTGTTGCTAATTGCATCGCAAGCTGAGCGCTTTTAGCAAGCTGACGTATAGCAATGCTTGTTGGGCTCTCTGATTGCCGACAGAGCCGTTCCTTAAGGTAGCGTACTTGCTGCTGAAGCTGGGCTACTGTATGCGGTGTCTCTGCCTGCGTTATGGCGTTATTGTCTATAGTTGTCTGTAGTAGAGACGGCGTACGGACAACTGTAAGAGACGATAGAACGCGATCTAGATAAGGAGGGATAAGGCCTGTCGCTTGAAAGCCTGCCTGGATATTCTGCTGCGTGAAAACCGTCGGCCGAATCCGTGTATAGGCTGTAAGGAAATCTATCTTGTCGATATAGTAGATACCTTAGCGAGCGAGCTCCTCAATCTCACGTCNATACGCGCGCTTAAGCGGCGAGAAGCAGCTTACATCTAGAGGCTAGAGGAGGTGCGACGTGTGAGGTGGCATACAGAGAGTGATAATCTTGTTCTCGGCGCAGTACTGGTCAAACTCTGGCGTTGCGTGGCTACCATGGCCGTCTAGAATAAGCAGCCGATAGACTCTAGCTGTACGAGCCGCTGTATACTAGTTGAAGTGCTTCGCCCACTCTACGCCAAGCTTATCTGTCGTCCAGCCGTTGTCTGAGACGCCGATAGTCCAGTCTGGTGGGAGGTTGTGATACCAGCTGCTCTGGTGGACCTTGCTAGATAGTATCACGAACGGTGGCAGAGACCAGCTAGACGCGTTGACGCACTCGATCGCTGTAACCCACTCCCGATTGCCTGGCTGTACGACGACTGCTCTACCAACTCTATTAGAGCTAGCTACGACTTTTAACGTGCCAGCGACACCTATCGCGAATCCTGTCTCATTAAAATTATAGATATCTTGATCTAGAATGCCGTACGTCTGGCGCGTCTCNTCTACTAGCTTAAACCAAGCTGTAATTACGATTAGATCCTCACAGGAGGCGCGCTGACTATTAAAGCTTCTGCTCCACTTCGTCTGAAGCTCTGGCTGGCTCTGGATAAAGCGCGACACCTATTTCTTGCCAATAGGCTGTGGAGGTGGATCTTGGCCGCGCGCAGTGAGTAGAGTGTCTGCCATCCGTCGTACGTCGATAATATGGGGTGGAAAACCACGTCGGTCAAGGTCTAGGATCCACTGCACAAGGGACTGCTCTTCAATAGGTAGTAGCTTTCGGTTAACAGAGACTATCTCTGATCGTGGCTGGGTACCGCGGAGGCGCGTTCGTAGTGTTGATTCTGGCACGTTATACGCTGCTGCGAGAGCATGGAGAGATTGTTTTTTATTATGTTGATACGATAGTATAGTAAGACTTATTCTACCTTCACGAGAAGTCTGTATAGAACGTTGTTGTCGCGGCATTGTGGTGGTTGTGGAGAGCGTTGGGTCAGGTTGGGTGGGGTGCGCAGCTTACTGATCTGCGCAGCTTACTGATCCCGCACGTTAGTTGTCGATGATGCTTATTAACGTCCATCCCTACGTGACGAAGAACCCTGTGTGACGAAAATGACCAATCGGACCGCGAGGGTGGTAGAGAAGTGCATACTCCTTGCGATCCGATTGGTCATTTTCGTCACACAGGGTTCTTCGTCACACAAGGACGAACTTTAACGCAGACGCCAATCTTAGGAAGGCACTAGTACGAGCCGACTGATTAATCCGTAGCAATAGATTCCTGCACCCGTGCTTGTCTCTTCTCCCTGTGAGCCCGAACCATGACAAAATCGTCATTAAATATAATCCTAATAACGTCCGTCCCACAGGGACGGACGTTAGTTATCCTCTAGCGATTACTATTACGATAGCTCTTAAGCTTTATCCTTGTGAACTGTTTAGCTCATGCTAGAGGTTGTCGCTATAACTATTGTTAGACACTTAGCAATATATCTGTTAAGAGTATGGATCTTGAGTGGAAGTAATATAAGACTTCTGGTGTCAAGACTCTAAGGTTGGTTTTCGCGGATGAAGCAACAGGGTGATACAGTCGCTAGTGGCCAAGATCGCGTTGCAATCGTGAAGCTACGTAACTGTAACGATGTTACAACACTGCCAAGTATCGGACCCCTGCCGGAGCTGGGTCAGAGCGAATATCCGCCGCCCTCTTCAGCAGTCAGTTGTTCTTGAGTCGGATCCGACTCGGATCCGACTAAGGACGGGTATTTATTCAGACACCTCCTGTAGCTAGCTCGGTAGACTTTTGATATCCTTTCGTACAAGGCCTATAGGTGTCTATTCGAATCAAGGCTCTTCTGCTGTCCCACGCACTCCCATATGCCTCTGAGTGACACTATCTGCCGATACTGATCCGAGTAGTCTTGCCTGCGCCGTTACAGTAACTAGGTAACTATACTATAAGTGTGTTTAGTGCTGACTCATCTAATATTAATCACGGAGGGATAAACCTTCGTAGAGAAGCAACACTGACTAGAAAGAAAACCCTAAATAATTATTAGCCGGAGGACGGCCGATCAGCTCGCTTAAATCACAGACTTCTTGCAAGCTGACTGGCCGGTTCCGGCACACAGGGATGTCCGTCACGAAGGGATGCACGTTAGAGTCTGTCACTGTACGAAATTGAAATGCATAACTACGATACTACGTATGATAAGGTTTATGGCGCCGGCTTTGATACCCATGTTTGGCCAATCTGTCCCCTATGAGCAAGGATAGCACGTTCACTCTAGGAGGAATGCCCTAATACGAGCCTGAATCTTTCCGCCACAAGCCAGCTCGGCAGCTTGGTTAAGTTAAGCAAGGCAAATTTCGTAAAGATCTCAGAGTCTCGCTCACCAACACAAAAGAAACCCACCAAAGCGGCGAAAGCGCCTTTCAACCACGAGTCAGTTGTTTGTAACTCTTTGGTACGCAAGAGAAAGTATGGCGTCGACTAGTCTCAACCAGATTATGTGGCTATTTATTACAGGAATTACGTTTTCTTGCGCCTCCCTGGCACAGCGCGGCCATGTCTTGCACGAAGAACGTCGCACTATGCCGGAAAACCACAACAGCAAACGTCTTCCGGCGATGGCCAAGACGGCCACCAGCACCGCCTAGGACACCTAGCGAAGCAATCAAGTACCTCCAGAAGCTCTGGGAAGAGCTAGAGGACTTTGCCGCTTTCCTAGAAGTCACAGGTTTCTATAATACAATATGTAGGCCTCACTAGAGCCTATACTTGTAAGACTTTTCTTATCCCCTTTTCTTCTTTCTCTTTTCTCTTTCTTTTTCTTTTCTTCTCTTTCCTATGTCATCTATACTACACACTCCTTAGTAAGCATCAGCTACAACAACGAAAGGCGGATACACGCCTATGGCACATTGTATTGGCGATCAACAGGCGGAACGACCACTACTAGACCACTACAATTATGTAAACAAGAATAGGCATCCTAGGCATAGTACGGCAAGTCATAGGCATAGCCCGTCTACATGCCCCAAGGGAGGCTTTATATGTAGACGTTAAATACAACTCACTCACTCACTCACTCACTCCGCGCAGTTAGCAAGATCGTCGAGACGTGTCCTCTAAGACATGCGCTGTTAGTAGCACTTGGCATGCAGGCAGCCTGCAGTAGCGTGCTCAGATATATTTGTTCAGCTGTAATAAATTTGACACTATGCCCATAACAGAAGCTGCCAAACACAGTTGTGGCGCATGCCAACAGCTCTTCATAAGCGTCTATGATTAACTACTATCCCTCCATGTGTGGCGGAAAACCCTGCGTGGCGGCACGCCGGTAGTGATTCCACCATAACAAATTCAACCACAGCTAAAATACGCACAAAATCTCAGAATAAAGACATCGACCCTAGACCTATCTCTATGTTCTGTCTCGTCGCTAACAAACTTCTGTGTAGCTGGCAATACGACAGTTTGCTGCTAGCATGCACGGCAGCCCTATCTCGGACGGCCTCGGACGTGTCCAACGTTTAACACATGTATCTAAGAGTTTGTCAAGATATATAAAGACGAACAAAGGGTGTATCCCGAGCGAGATACTACGGCATCCCAGGTCGCGGTGCTGTTGCGCAAGTCTATCGCTCTACAGAGCAGGATTGACAACTAAGGCGCGCTAATTACAAGCCGTACAGAATTGCCGCACGGGGCTTAGCGGTATTATACCCGCGCTAATACCTAACCCTTGTTACGCGAGCGTCATCTCAACGGAGCCACCTGACTAGCGGCCGAGGCTAAGGTTAAGCATGACTCGCTTGTGCTTGAATACATGCCTCAACGCCGTACTAGACTCTACGCATGCCTATTCTAGGAGAGGATAGTATAGATAGAGGCTTATATATAGTCCTGCAGCAGCGTCGGAATTAGCTTGGAGTAGTTAGTGTAGATAGAAAATCGATCCACTTGTAACAGAATAACTACGCTCTACTAGAAGTAAAGAAACGCTATACGCCCTGAATAGCACCCTAGACACACTATATGCCTATACACTGCCGCGACGCAGTTCCGATACTGAGGAGGAAGCCATAGAAACCGCCGCGTTTGAAGTAATACCCATTCGCCATCTACTACAGCATATAGCAGTTCTTGGGCTGGAAGGGCGGATGCAACAGCAATAAGGTCTAATTGTAGGGGGATGTCCCCTTTGTTGGTGTGGAGAGTCCGGCNATCNGGCGAAAATGCGATCTGAAAGATAGGTGAAGGCTGATCTTCTAGCACGCTGCGACACTGGCCCGTCGCTGTCTCCCACACCCGCACTGTGCTGTCGTTAGATGCTGAAGCGACTAGCTGCCCGTCTGGCGAGAACACCACCGCCCTGACCCAATGTGAATGGCCCTCCAGCACACTCCGGCATGCGTCCTACTCTGCATCTCTCTTAGAAATCACTCTTACTGCCTGTAGTACCTCTTTAATAAACACTTTCCGCACAAGGCTCAACTTAGGTAAGAAAAGAAGAGCTAAAGAATATATCTAGAGAGGGGCTTTAGCTAGTGTTAGTACGAATCGCAGTATAAATTAGATGGCATCGTAGAGGAACTTAGTAACGGTGCTATTAGACGGCTACGTTTAGGTTAGCATTAAACACTATATTACTTAGACAGGAATACTCTACTATTGCTAGCGCCTATAGCCTCGCCACTAGTCGCACGCATAGACTTATTTCGTTAAGCAGGCTTATAGCCTCAAGCTAGTAAAGAAGGTGTTTCTTAAGGAAGTGGTGCGTGGCGTCCCCGTCTTCGACGCTACGCCTACTGCGCTCGAGATAATCGACCTAGTAGCGGTAAGCGTACTATAGCTTAAGTGGTAGGTTGCGATTAACTATCGCTTTATTAATCTCTCTTCGTAAAACCCTAGGATCTAAGAGATTGCACATGTCTTGTTAAAGACCGCTCGGCGCCAATATAAGCTCAAGGCAGTAATGCGCTAGCTTCGCATGGGTGCTCTCCTCGTTCACATAGAATCTGTCGTCCCCACATCTCTTTCTATCGAATAGGAAATCGCGGAACGATGGATGGTGTAGGCGGACTGGCTGGTTCCTATTGTTTGGGATGTCGAGAATCGCGTGGAGGTCTGCTAGTGTCGGCCCAACTCCTTCTGCAACGTCAAGTAGCTGATCTAGAGACTGTACAGAGAGAGGAGAGAACAGCACTGCTATGCTGCCAACAATATATCGAAGTGCCCTATATTACTCCTCTTTTTCTTCGTCTGCATAGTCTTGGATGGAGTTCTTTAGCACTATAGTGTCTCGAGTCTCTTTGCTGCGAACCGTTTCCCTTCTTGGATAAAGCGACAGGCGGTAGCAGCCCAGATGAATAAGCCGCTTGCATTCCGAACCA
>NW_006911579.1:0-16550 GCF_000523455.1 Bipolaris oryzae ATCC 44560 | reverse complement strand
GAGTGAGACGTGTTCAAATTAGCTACTTTACCAGCTTCTAGCTCTATAGCGCGTGGGCTGCACGACTTAGCACTAGTTGCAATCGATTTCTTGGGATGGATTTGTATATAATGAGCTAAAATTACACCTATTCTGAAAAACTCGAAGTTGGTGATGTGATTCGAGGGCTTTTAGTATATCAGATAAAAGAATTGCTACTGGAAACAATTATCGCAGGGAAGACGAGATGGTGAGACGATCAAGTACGCCTGCAGATTGCTGTCGCTTGACCCTATGGAGAAAGCCCGTGTCGCTCTATTATATAATCACAAAGCTCGCAAGAAGGCAAAGAGGCAAATGAGTTTGTATGCACTCCTTGGCAGTTGCAGATAGGCTAAATCGTTCCAGCATTGTTCGATTGGCTATGGTTTTCAGCCACAACTATCATGTTGAACATTCGAAGCTGAGCTGTTTGCCACACATGGGACGAGAACGACCCTCATTGGCCCAAGGCCGAAAGGAAGCGGATATTACAAAGTAATACATTTGCGAATCGCTTGTGGGTAAGCTTGGCTGAGCTTGTGCAAATGATTCTTGGCTGTGCGATTCGCTCAGGAGGATTTCAAAAACGGACTTGTGATTCCTGACTGCATCGAAAAAGCATATCTGCTATAGATAACGAGGGGATAGGTAAAGACGAGTGTAAATGCCATATACCGTGGTTTACAAACGATTGGCCCATGCCCCACTAGTGTAACGGCGCAGGTAAGACGAGTCAGATCTATATCGATAGGAGGATTACTCAGAGGCACATAGGAGTGCGTGGGACAGTAGAAGAGCGTTGATACAAATAGACACACTTGTGCGAAAGGAGGTCAAGAATTTACAGAAAAACTATGGCTCCCAGCTTGTACTTGTCTACACGTGCACAAAAACAAACAGTGCTCGACCCCCCAAGCCAGCACCAGCAGCTTATCCTGGCCGCCCTGCACAAAATCATAGAAGATTTTGGTGAATAAAAGACAAAAAAGAAAAGCTCTCCAGCGGGGAATTGAACCCCGGTCTCCCGCGAGCTGTCAATTGCTTGACAAGCGGAAATACTGACCACTATGTCACTGTGCTGGTTGCCAGTATGTCCGCTAAATTTCCTGTTTTGGGTGACGCATATCCGTTAATTTTTCTGCTTTCAGTTACTGCAACGTGAACCCGTTCTGGGACTACAGCCTGCCAAGCTATACTAAACTACCATTCCTAGGTATATTAGCTTTTAGACAGGAGCTCGATTCTCACCCCCTTGTATGTTGGGTACCTTAGTGTATTGGTGGCGCTTTTTGCCTTAAAGCAGCAGCGCGGCGTTTCATCATCAACACTGACTGGCTTTATGCTCTGGCAGGTCCACTTTTAAGGTCATCTTTTAATAAAACACGTGATGTCTGAGGCCGCACGCCTACCACACACCAGGCACGGTTAACTGTTGACCAATCATGTCGTGACTCCATCATGCCCCAGTGGCCATTCAAGCCAGACGCTCACTCTTACAATCAACTCCACGATCGTCTACACGATGCCAGTTCGAAGATCGCGCCGTCGAACCGGGTTCCAAAATATCGAGTCGGCATGGGCACTGCTCATAGATACATTGAACGACATTGAGTTATCACAACGCTTAACGAAACGCCATGATCAGCGCATTGCGAAAGTTACGGCAGATGAGAAGACAACGAGGTCGGGAGCCTCTCTTAAGCAACACAAATTTTTGAAGAGAGTATCGGCTATCAACCCTGACTTTTATAAGTTGTGTGTTGTCGCTTTCTCGCAGAATCAAATCAGCTTCACGAAAAACGCTATACTTGACGGATTGGTTGAAAGAATTAGGGGAGAGCGCGATGGCACAATCATTTCTCCTGCCACGCGATCGCTTTTGCATCGTTCGGAAGACGATAGGCCTATACCACTACCCCAAGAGACCATTGAACTACCAAAAACCCCGTCAGAACCTTGGGTCGAGTTAAGATACGCCGAAAGAGAAGGGATTGAAAAGGTTTTTGGACAATATCTACTGGACAGGATTGAGAACACGGATCTGAGACAAAACTGGAGAGCAGTCTTCATGCGCCTGCCGATGTGGCCACAAGATCTTTCTGGGCCTTGTTTTATGTCATTGAACCTTTGCGAAGGAAGTGTTAAAGAGGTCGCGATGGCATTATTCAAGGTAGAAGTAACTTGGAGGACAAATGCCTTTTGGATCGTTCACGAGAACGGATTGTTGCAGATTATTCCTCATTCTCAGTATACAATGAAGGGCGTCTCGGATGAGGACATTATCGCCGTTTTCGGGGCAGATATACATGCTGCAATCACTACGTGTAGCATCAGAGCGAACGAGTTGAGAGAAGGGGATAGGAGAACTAAATGTGTATCAATTACCTTTTCAGAGAAGAGGGCTGTGATTAATCTGATATTGAGCGTATCGGAAGGTGTCAAGATCCAGAGTAAGCTCAGTGTGTCCGCCACATCAGGATAAAATCTTCTTCAATCGAACTCTACGAATTTTCCTTTCGCAATGTACAACTCCCATCCTTCTTCAACTATTATTCCTCCATTTTCATTATGAGGTAGCCGCGTACGTTTCTCCTTGCCTTCCTTATCTTTCTCAAATACAGTAACACTGCTATTTCTCCATTCTACTGTTTGACCTCGACCCGTTACTACCGTGGCAACATTATCCTTTACATGTGTAAAATCTATATTTGCGTTAGGCGGCTGTACTTTGTTGGCGTCGAAAGTCTGGAAAACATTAGTTACGAAATGAGAGGAACAATCCTACCTACCATCAAGACACGATGGTGAACAAGAAGAGCGTCGAGCGAGTTGACTGGAGAGTTGGTGCTCACGAGTATATTTCGTGATGTGCGTGTGCGTCTGCGTGGCGCCGATTGGCACTAGAGACGCAGTACAGTATCGCGTTGCGCAAAAGTGTGTCCGGATCGGGGTGCTGCTCGGACAGTTGAGCACTTCCTCGATGGCGATCGCAAAGGTGCCCTATATGGAAGGCTTGGATGCGATATTTGAGAGGCTCGAAAGTTTGCAGACTGTTGATGGTTGTGGAGGGGTTGTGGAGGGGTTGTGGAGGGGTCGTGGAGGGGTCGTGGACACCTACAATCTGTCGCGTGCGTTAGGCACTCACACTTTTGGGCCGTAACGCAGACTTGCAAAGCGAACTGACTTTGCACTGTCTCAACCGACGCTGCTTATACTAAATCACAGACGTACCAGTCTAGTGTACAGAACCGAACGTAAAATTATGGCCTCGCTCCTGCTACCTAACGGTCGAACAGTCGACCGGTCGATGCCCCGCATTATCACGTGATCAGCTCTCGTTCGGTTATACCTTTGATCATTCTATTTTCGCGATAGTTGCATTGCATAATACAAGAGCATGTGACCAGTTAGAGACTCGTCATTTAGGATGTTGTGCATGAAAGCTTGGACTAGATCGTGTGCTAAAGCATGCAGTAAAACGTGCACTGGAAGGTGCAGTAAAACGCGCACTGGAGCGTGCAGTAAAACGCGCACTGGAGCGTGCAGTAAAACGCGCACGTGCACTGGAGCGTGCCCTGTCGTACTTTGGGGCGTGCAGCTTTTACATCACATATGTCACAGCCACGAATGCAGGAGCATGCATAGAGGTGCCTGTGGATCTGCAAGCCCTATCATATTCACATGCATCTGTGAAGTTGGAGATGCAGCGGCATAAGACATGGGTGTTCAAATGCTCGCAGCCTACCACTTCTGGTGATCTCTCTTCCATCATGTTTTTTGTAGTTGCCAACACCTAGAGACACACGACTTTTTATTCACAATTCTGAGACCTCTCTTCTATGTTTTCATCACTGATTAGTGCCTAATAATATGAGGAGCTTTGAAGAAGGTAAGTCGTCTTTATATGTCAAGAAAACCGCTGACAAACAGTCTTGATAGATCCAGATCCGCTCGTTGCAACCATGAGCTTATGCTTTAGCTTCATGACCCTCTGTTACTTCAGTGCTTTAAACAAGACGATCTATTCAACCTCGGCTATCCTTTCCGCATTCTCAACGGTGTACGCGTGGTATTTGTTTCCTAATGGACATAGGGGAAGATACCTCCCTGTGTGCCTCCTGAGCATGAATGGTGCAGCTGCCTCTATACACTAGTATCAGTTTAAGAGAGTAGCCAAAGGAATATCGCACCCTCTTCGGCGTGTGAGCATAAGGTAGTAGTTACGGACTCCTACTGGTATCGCAGCTGGATATCATGAGCGCGAACACGAAATTACGCCCAATAACTGTGTTACATCATTAGTTGCAGTCTGTGGGCTAAGGAGCGGTGAGGAATAAAGATGGTATACCTATGTTCGCCTACCGGTGAGTTGGAGGACCTTTCTAGTCCATGCCGCAAGTGTACTGGCCTCAAATGGACGAGGCTGAAACTCAGGTTTTCGAATTTTCCATAAAGTGCTGTAGCTGGGAACAAATTTTACAGATCACCACTTCTCTATAATACAACTTTCAAGTTTTAGCAGCCAATCACCGCGATGCCAAGTTACGTCATAACGCTCGCTTCTGGGTCTGACCCTGCCACGTCATTCATCACGCAGAAAAACACCACCGAGAGTCCCAAGCACGCAACAAAAGCAAGAGAGAAGATGCAGTCTGTTGTTGAAATAAGTGAATCTACAGAGTTTGGGGATTTAGTTTTGAATATGAAGGACGACTTAATACGGCGATATACAGGAGGTGTCGTTATTCCCTCAGGCAGATCTCATGTGACTTTCAACATCGACCAATACAAGGATATTACGACACAAATAATGCAGAGATATGACAAGGTATGGAGTAGCATTTAAGTGTTTTAACGTTGCTTACTAGTTCAGGATACATATTCACATACCTTCGGTGCTGTCTTCGGGCCTGGTGCCACTATTCTTAGTGGTCCATATTCATACGTGATTGTGGTCGTCGCGTCACTTAATGGGGCTATGTATAAGGTTAATGGACAAGACCCGCAATCTTGTAATCTGATACACGCTCAGCGTGTCGAATGCACCATCCAGGTAACTTCTGGGCAGCTCGTGGCTATAGTGTTTGCTTGGAGGTCGTAGACGGACGGGTAGTCGGTGCATGGAATGCTATTGATCACTTCTTCGGACCAATTCGGATTCAATGACATTGAAGCACCCTCGGAAAAGTTTGTGTTGTGAGGCAAAACGTATGAAATTCTGCCATCATACAACGGTGGCTGTATCAAAGGTTGAGACTGTGCCTGTCGGGGTCTCTTCTTCATACCTAAGTATTGTAAGTTAATTCATTGTAAATCCCATGGAAACTACAGTACTTACGATAATATCCACTATCTTCTTTTTCGTCCACATTGCACATCTCTTCTCCTTCCCGCCTCTTTCCAGTATGGGTTTGGTTTCGGTGAAGACGGCAAAGGAATTTATCTTTGGCTAAATATTTTTCGACTCGATTCCTTACCTCGGCTCCAGTGCTGGAATGCTGAGAACATTTCTTATATAATTCTATGAACCTTTCTCGACTGCAAGGGCCTATCTCGGCGTAAGCGAGTAAGAACAGGAAATCAAGCTGCTCTGACGGTAACTCGGTGACATCGAACGAGGTTTTAGCATGTTGAATGGCCTCCCTTGCAGATCTGGAGAGATTCTGCTTTGATCGATTTCTCTGGCTATTCATGAACGCATGCTCCCAAGTTGATAAGGGCTTCTTGATCCTTGTCCAGAGTTGCCATGTACCTGCCTGCATAACAGTGGTCGAAGGTATATTCTGAATCATCTTGACATCCGCTGCGAACCGGTGTGCATCAGAGATTGAATTGAGTTTGAATTGAATTTTGGTGCAACTTTCGGGAGGGATGTCGGGTGCCGCAAGAACAATTCTGATAGCCCATGTTAACATGGACTCGTCGCTTCTGGAAAAGTCGAAATCCATGCTGGGAGATGCCGACGTCATCGGAAAGATGGAAAGGCCACCGCCGAGGTAGATTAACGCGACGCAAGTAGTTTGGGAAGTTGTGTCAAGAGGACGGGTCAGGCGTGGCCGTACTGGATGTCTGGGTGGCTTGGGGGGATGGGTGTTGAAGGGGCGCGATCACTAGTCAAGGGGAGTCGCCCCCTGTTATGTGCTGAGAACTGACTGCAGAAAAGTCGACAAGGAATAGGGTCGGCCAGCTACGATAAGCTAGGATGCAGGGAAACTATTCCAATTGGCGGTCTAGCGGCGCTTGACTGCTTTGGATCGAAGTGCCCCCCCTGTCATGGTCGACGCTCTTTACCCGACCAAGGTATCTCAATCATATGTGACAGCCTCCCGACCCCGGTCTGAGCCAGAGGATGCCTTGCACAGTCTGGGCTGATCGTTCGTAAATGTCTTATGCATACATGTGATGCTAGCGGGCGTTCCTGCCCATCACGGCAAGCAGTCTCTCTCGGTTAGCTGCATCATCACACGGCTTGCCCTAGCAGTCGTATGAAAATCCTCTGATCTGGAATAAATAAGGTGGTGGCTACCCCGAGATGTCGATTATATACCGATTCTCTTCACAACATCATGTCGAATGCCGCCATCATCACTTGCAGTGTCTTTGTTACTGCCGTCAGAGCACCTCAGGCTGTTCGCTTGGTAGTCCAAAGCTCCGCTTCACCCGCCATTTGCCTTGCGTTCGTTGCGTACATCCTTCCAATTATGCCCTGCATAGCATCTATCATACTTGCCACTCAGGGACTCACCGCATATGGTTTGCAGGTGCACGTGTTCACCCTGTATAGCCTTGCGTGGATCGACTGGGTATGTAAGGCAAACCTCGGCTTTTAGTGTGTCTAACCACTATTAGATGTACATTGACAAATGGTTCGCGGGCATGACCCAGCACGAGTGGTCCGAGCTACCGCGTCCCAAATTATCACAACAATGGCTTTGCCGTATTGGCGTAGTTATAGGATACATCGTCAGCGGGTGTGTGGTACTGTATCTCCACAACGCGTACGCCAACCTTGCTACTTTGTTAGTGTTTTCCGGTTCATACGTTTACTTGTCAATACAGCCTTGGCCTCAAGCATTCCAGCGTGAAGGCATGGCTTGGTTGCGTCACTATCAGATTGCGTTCACAGTGGTCTTAGTCATGGCTTCTATCGCATTGAGCGTGGTCTTGATCATTGCTTCTACCGTATCGACAGTTGGAGCCATTCTTTTACAAAAGATCGCAGTATCCTTTCCCACTTGGCTCCCTATAGTAAGATGATCGGTCCCCAATCTGTACATCACTGATATATCAGGGATTTTGTTTATTCCACCCAGGAACAATTCGTTGTATTAGCACCATAATAATGAGTACGTGCGAGACGATATTGTGTACATGCGAGAAGATCCGGCGCACAAAGCCAACGCAGAACCACTTTGGCGTAGGAAATTCACCATATGGCTGGAGAAACGTGGGAGGAAGTGAAGAAAGCATGTGGCATAGGAGGGTGGAGACCTTGGAACAACTGCTCATTGTGTTGGGTGCAGAGTCGGACGATAAGAAGATCGGCAATGGTGTCATGATGCGTATGGCAGATACAGACAAAGCTCTATTCTTGTTGTGCATTCAATGCTCGGAGCGCCTCGACTTTTCTTCAACGAAAGAGTTCTTGAGTGCTTGTAGCGATGGCACACTAGATGGGTCTCGGCTTGCGGAACCTCTTCGACATCTGGGTTCTAGCCACATCAAAACTGCTGAGTTCGCCGCACTTTTGGTAAGTGTGCATGCAATCCCTTTGAGATATAGCTGACATATCAAGAATAAGTTGAAACGGACGCACAGTGCTGTGTTGGCAGAAGTCTCACATTGAGCGTGATGAGAGGACCTGTAGTTTTCATGTCTATGAAGGAGAAGAACAAGCTGTTATTTACCATTTGGATTCCCGTTTCTCGATGCTATTAAAAGAAATATTCAGCATGTTTTAGATTCAACAAGCCACTCGTTGTAAGACAACAGCCTTTTGAAACATGTGAGCTGATATTCGCGGCGATTGGGCTACTAAAGAGCGCTATTGACGTGTGTGACTGGCGCGAGGGCTCCAGCGCTTTGGTTCGATCTATTCAATTAGTGCTTTGTGATGGTGGACTGGATATTGCTTGCTTGAGGATGGAGATGGGCTGTGCACTCCTTGCCTACCATGCAGATGCTGAAGCACGGATGAAAAAAACTCTGGGCAGGGAAGGTAACAAGGCAACGGACGGTGCAAGGCATGTTATAAGTACTCCTCCATGTCTCCTTTTTCTCAGCAGCTGCGATCACCACCTCCTCTACCAATTGCTCCTTTTCTATCTCTTCAGAATATGCTGCCGCCGCCTCCTCATCCTCGTCGTACAATGCATAATCATCACCGTCGTACGCTGCCTTTTCATCTTCGTCATCCTCGTCGTACCATGCCGCCTCCGCCTCCTCGTTCAATGCCGTCTCCGTCTCATACTGTGCCGCCTCCTCCTACGCCAACGGCACCTTCTTCGACTCCCGTTCCTGCAACCGCGGGATATTCACACACCATACCGCTGCTGCCTCCTTCTGGGATACCACCGGAGCTTTTTGACTACGCAGTTGGCTGCGCTGTCGACTGTGCTGTTCGTCATGTTGTTAATGATGCTGTTGATCATGCTGTTAACCGCGCTGTTGACCGCGCTATTGACGACATATACGATCTACACGTTGGCCGACAAGATTGGAGCGAGCATGGAACTGTCCGTCTTACTTCAGTCCAACATGCAATGCTTTCCAAAACATCCCCTTCCCAATGGAAAGGTTTCGGACCTATCGATATGGAGTTATTGGATCTTTCTGGCCGTCTTTGTTTCACACAGCATTGCGGGGATAGCCCCGCTTCCAGTTTCGTGGAGAACCTTTTGCGCGTTACTCAAGACATGGCCGGTAAGACCCAGGAAGGAAGCTCTTTGTACTGGAATCACAGCGTCGTTTTGTTCCTGAACAAGCGCGTTAAGGTCGAAGTAGATGGCAAGTCTCATTCTGGATTATTTGTGGGTGCGACCACGCTAGAAACCCCCGGAGGACCTCCATTGCCGTTTGGTGTTTACAGAATTCAACTTTCTGGATCAACGGAGTTGATTCTCGACTTGCTAAAATCCGGAATTGACGGTACTTGGATTCACGAATTGAGCGAAACAGCCAATGAGACGGTGGATAATGAGGGATTTGAAGAGATGACAGATTGCTAGTCTGGTCGTCACGGAAAATGTTCATTATGTGGTAGCCTATTGGCAAATTGTCGCTTTCTCAAACCCTGCCTTCTCCTCTCTTTTTTGCTTCCTTTTCTCTTGATTAGCAAGAATCCTTCCAGAGTTAGTTTTCCTAGGCATCGCACAGCTTAATACAAAACGTACAAAGACTCCCATGTCGGATCGTTAAACTGATTTCCTAGTTCAAGCTGGTCTCTCATCGCCTCCGTCAGATTCCGGATGCGCCGCAGATCGTATAAATCGTCCCCAAGTTTGGAACAACTTGGGAACAAAGCCCTACCAATAGGTAGACCCTCAATAGTGCAATAGGAGAATTTCTCTGCCAGTTGGTCATCTGAAAGCGAAGGTTTCTCTCTGAGGGCAGCCTACTGACGTTACTTCATTTGTAGATACTAAGTGAACCGTTGAACCTACAATAAGCAGTGTCATGCGTGATACGAGCACTTCTGTGACATGATCCAGCTGATATTTTTCATCCAAGTCCCCTGCTTGCAATTTCTTCTGGTTTTGGGACGCGCCTCGAAGTGTGGAGGCTAGAACCCATTTTGGAGAAGGATTGGATACCAAACGATAGTTAGACTTCTCACGAATAGATATTCCGCCGTAAGGACCAACGATCTCGCTGGGCTTGATGTACGAAATGACTTCCCGGCAGGCCTGGTGGGCGACAATCAATTCAGCGTCGGATGACGACATGGCGATGATCTCTGACAAGCAGGTTGTTCGTTAGACTCCACTGTATATATAGCAGAGAAGGATCTACGATTCTGGACACACGCATGCGGGGTATATCTGCCTCTAGACAATGGCATAAGCAAAGTCCAGATGCATAAGGGGTTGTGTAGAAGAGCGTCATTGGTTAATCTCTACGCGCGGACACAGGCCGTGCTTTTCGTGCCCCTTCCTCCCTCATCCGTCACCCACCGCTTCTCGCCTCTTGCCGGGGCCTGCAATGCCCCATTTCCGGCTTAATCCTGTGACCCCTGACATGTTAGCAGACAGAGATGGCGCGTCGAGAGCTAGGATCAAGGGTGGAGAGAATAGTTCATGGTTGCGCTTTACTGTGACAGGCGTCGTACTAGCTTGTGAACGAAAACAACAGTGGGGCGTAACACCCGTTAGAATGAACGAAGACCAAAATCCCTGGTGTGTGGCGGGATGCGGCCTGCCCGCCCTTCCGTGCATGGCTCGACATGCCTCACTCCTGCTCAGCATCCTGGTTGGGGCCAGCGGCTGCCGCCTCGGCAGCCTTTGCCCCACCCTTTCCACTAGCTGTATGTAGGATGTCAGCCACTGTTGAGCCTTTTGGCATGCCACTGCACCCACCCTTTTCCCGCTGGTTTTGGATTGCGCGCGCCATGCGCCAACGAAAAACGTCGTATCGCACCTCGGGAATATCCTCGGCTTTCAGTTGAGCATTAACACGCCCGTACATCTCTTCGACATCATTGGCTTTCACTTCAGACCATTTGATCCCTGGATTGTCTTTTACTAGTGCATCAATCTCGATTTTGGTGATGTACTACCAGTCAAGATCAGCGTCTACTTTGATAGAGTAAGAGTATTCTGCCATACGTAGAACCTGTCCCATTGCGGTTGAGTGTGGCCGGCGTCTTTCTGGGCTTCACGTTTTGTAGCTTTTTTCTTGAGTCCCCATGCATCCATGACTTCTATGCGTGCGGCAAACTGACGTCGGTCCCGGTTGGGTAGGTTGGGTAGGTTCGCTAGATTTGTTGGATGGCGCGGGGCTTGTGCGTGCTTGTGGAGCTCGACTAGTCCGAGCTCGTTTGGCCCCGACGGTCCGTGCGCCCCCCTCGGTTCCCCAGTCGCACGGCTGCTATCAAGCGCCACTCCTGCGTTAGCATTCTGAGACATTCCGACGTATCGAATACAGCATACTGGACTCTAACCGATTGGAGGCCAGTTCGGTTAATCAAAGGTGGCATTGGTGTGGTGCATAACCAACATCGGTTCGAGATTGGGCCAGGCTACCCCCCTGCGATTGCGACGATCTGATTATGATCCTACACTTGTTCTATGCGTGGTGCTGGCCACATGCAATCATCGCCAAGTACAGGTCAGATGAAAATGCCCCTGAAAAATCGGCATGCATTGACTCTTGGTTGCTTTGATGCTCATGTTCAGCCCCCCAGAATCAGCTTGCCCATCTAAAAAAAGACTCTGAGGCCCGGATATAAAGCTCAGGGTCTCGCTGTATCTTGTGAAATGGGCACCCTCATCCTGAAGCAGTTTTCCTTTGCATTATCAAAAAATTTACCAACACTCCAAGCGACACACGGAAGCAGCCGCCATGCAGGTATATCTCTCATATCTCGAGGCTGAGCAACGCGTCAGTACTTGGAAAAGCATAACGTCCAAAAGCATCATGGAATTCAGTAAGTAATGAGAGACTGCCGTTTAACCTATGCTAAGGCATCACAGGTAGCAGTGAGAGTACAATGGATTCCGACCGGCCCCCTCGACCCCTGCGATCAGCAACCAAGAACAAGAAAAGAGCTATGACTTATGGGTGCTGGTCCCGATTGCACGAATATGTTGGAAAAGCCGCCGGCCTCGATCATGCAGAATCGGAGTCTTTATCGGTATCGTTGATTTCTTCCAAGTGTTGGTTGAGTTCTATGTTACTAAAATCCTGTAGAAAACGGTAGAACAACAAGTACGCCAACTTTTAAAAGAAAGACCTGGGATACCCTGGAAAGATTACGATTCGAATGACAAAGATTGTTGTTTGGAATCAACAGAAACAATGCTTAGGGTAATAACCAAAAAGACAGTCCCACGGGATAGGCTTGAGTGGATGATATCGCCGCTTATAGATACACTAATCGATGCTCAAGAAGAGAAAGTGAAGGGAAAGAAGGCAGCAGGTGAGAAAGAATCGCATTATTCGCACTAGGCTAATGACGCTTAGCTATCCGTGTCGACAAGAAGAATCCAGGCGTACTACCAAGCAGGAGCCCGACAGCACCCAACTCTTCATCTGCTATCCATAGCACGCACTTTGATGGTACTATGGGACTCGAAAACATCTTTTGAACTTATCTAACACTTTGCAGCTACTAGTAACACGAAAGCCGATACTGACAAGTCCCACGTCAAAGCCAAACCATACGACCCTGTTAGAGACCTTTGAACAGAGGATGACCATCTCGAAAGATCACAGTCTGATTTCAATCCCTTCCATCATATCACCATCTAGATCCTCTTCATTATCTGTACTTTTGGCGTCTATGCCGCCTGGCATCCCGCCTTCGAGGAAAAGCCACGGTGTGCTTCCACGATCTTTTGGGTCTAATGGCTGCTTTGTATCTGGATGTAGCCCTGCTTTCTTGTGCGCCTCGAGGAACTTTGTCTTTTCTTTGTAACCTTCTTCCAATATAGCTAGTTTTTTCTCTGCGTACTTCTTACCGGTCAATTGAATCATTTCCGTTCGAGTCACCCAATCGATGGTGTTATCAATGTACATGATCTTTACGTAGGTATCTGGCCGACGTGTCCTGGATCCTGGTTTGTAATCCTCGGCTCGACACATCACTACACATGGACCTATTGCCTCGATTCCGTTCGTCTTGAGTTCGTTCTTCCTTTTCCAGAGATCGAATGTGAAATGGGAAGATCCGTCATCATAGTCTTGGAGTGCTTCCGCACCGCCAGGACCTAAGTCGCTTCCTCGAATAACTTGGTAATGCTCTGATTTCTCAGTGCCAGCACGGAGTATAAATCGACTGAATCTGGGGTTGCCAGTTCGACACAATCTGGTAGCGACTAAATCTCCAAACTCTGTCTTCCCGTCGCTATAGTCAGGCATCTTTATAACATCCACCTCGCCGAATTGCATTGACAGATAGTCTTTCTCTTTCGCAGAATATTCTGGCTTCGAATTTGCCAGGCGTTCGCTGCTACTAGGAGTTTCTTCAACTCCTGTAGACGGAGGAGAACGTATACTAGATTCAGTTAGCGACGGCTCAGTTGTGTTCAAAGGGTTGGAACTATACTCCATCGCTTCCATCTTGCCATTCGTTTGTTTCAGTAAGCTTGGATCAAGGCTTTTGGCAAGGCTCTGACTTTTGAGCGTTTTTATAAGGTCAGTCCGGGTATGATTTAGCTTTTCCTGCTCACCATTTATCCACTGTTGTTGCATCCTCTGGAAAAAAGCTAATGGCAGGCTGTTTGTAGTGGCTTCGATGCCTTGCTCAGTGTTCTGGCGTTCTAGAATTGTATTCTGGCTTTCCATTGCGTTGATGTGAGTTTGGAGTTTTCCAGCACTAGCAGAAGTCCGGTCGTCTATATCTATTACGTTGAGAGCCTTCCTCATCTCCGGCACCGCTATAGTCCACGCATCCTGCTGATCGGAAGTAGGCCTATTCAATTCTTCAATAGTGCTCACATACTGCGTACGTGTTTTTTCGTTCCTGTTCACGATAGTATCGAACATCTCTCGAGCATGTTGAGTAACCACGCATTGTGCTGGAATCTGGTGTTCTTTCAAAAACTCAGTCAGGATCGCAACGCCTTTTACTAGTGATTCTTGCTCTTCAGCAAGCGCTTCCTTCTCTTTCTCACTCCCGTTCTGTTCCAATTCCTGCACATCATGAAGGGCAACGGCAGCTGTGCTGATTAAACCGTGCAACGTCTCCACCGGAAATCTATACTCCTTGAGCAGATTTTTCTTCTCCCGCTCAACGTCACCAGCGTCACTGTAGTTTTCTTTCACAATTCGCTCACATTCTTTCTCAATTCGCTCTTGAATCTTCTGAATTGGCGCTTTTTGCGTACGGCCCAATGGTTTTCCGTCGTTGCCCCACCATGTCTTAACATTAGTGTATAGCTGGCGCCACTGTCTTTCAATAGATGGTGGTCGCTGTGTATTGGATCCACCATGGCGTTTCTTTCGGTTCTCTTCTCTGCCTTGAGCAAGAAGTTTTTGTCTAGCAGCTTCCTCTGCCATAATTTCTTTCTTTTCTTCTTCCTCTTCCTCTGCTCTTTTGGCTTTGGCGGCCTCGCTTCTAGTCTTCTCTTCTGCCGGATCATCAGATAGCTTCGTAGGCTGCGGTTTGGTAATAATGACAGGCTGGCCATCACGGTCCACAAAACTCTCGGCGTCAGGATCCCAGTCGAAAGGATCAGAGTCGTCATTGTGGGTAGCATCCCTATTTGATTTGGGAGCGATCTTGTGATTTCTTGCCCGTTGAGTGCTATGAGAAGGTCCACTTCCACTGGAGGCACTACTGCTCTCCCCACGTTGGGATGGCTCTTCCTTCTTGCCCTCATCCCTCTTATCCTCTTTCCCTCCACTCGTTTTAGCATTAGCTTTGCCGATATGGGTTTGATGATCCTCGGATGTCATCTTCTCGATGTTCTTGGAAGCTACTAGTGCCATGGCTGATAGATTTGATATAAGTTTGATGTTAGTGAAGGATATTTTTCGATTGCGTTCGTTAGTTTGTATCAAGACCTGCTTGAAGATAGTTCTTGTGTCTAATACTTAGTGCAAACTTAGCATGTATATACTACTTCGTAGGATACACAATACAGGTTTTGGTTCCCCAAATTAGGTTCAATAAAGTGTAGAAGCTGGTAATTATAGCATCCTCAGAACGGTTTACAGAATCAAGACCGCCCTTGACATTTTATCTTGGTCAAATAAATTACTACTCAGAGCTTATAAGAATAATGACTCCATTTAGAAGGCCCTAGCCGCTATTGAAAAGCAACTTCCTTCGTCGCAATGCTCGCCTCACTAAAAGTCATGCTGTACTGGGTGATGCTGTACTGGGTAACCGCTGCTAACCAGGTGCTGGGATATGGCATAGCAGATTCGTACCCTACATTAACACCACACCTCCCATGGCCTATGGAAACTTCACGACCTTCTCAAAATATCGGTTCTTCTGGCTCTCAACCTTATATGCACTGGAGCACTGGTACTACTACACACCCCAAAATATCTCAGCCAACCTCTACCATTATTGTTGGTGATAAAGGGAAGCTGGTCTTCTCTCCTTCCTCCCTCAACGCTTCTATTGGTACAACTATCGCATTCAACTTCCTCGCACTCAACCATACCTTGACGCAAAGTCAGCTTCAGGATCCATGTAGAAATGCCAGCGGATTCGATTCGGGGTTTAACCAATTCAATCCAACCAATATCAGTGGAAGGTTCGTGGTTGAGTACACAGTCACTAGCGACGAACCACAATGGTTCTTCTGCGCCCAAACAGCCCGACTCGCGCACTGCCAAGCAGGCATGGTTTTTAGTCTTAATCCCCGGGGTCTGCATGCTCAATTCGTTTCTAATGCGATGGAGAAGATCCCATCAACGACTTCATCACATGAGCACGCATGTAGCTTGCCAATATCATCAACTGCACCCATCGCTTCTGATACACCAACCATGGCTAATCGAACCGTGCCCCTTCCAACGGTTGCGAGACCCACAGTTTCATTGCCAATATTCTCAAGCATCGGTAATGGCGTTGTTAGGAGTGACGTGATGATGTGGTCGCTCTCTATAGTTATTGCAATGATGTAGATAGTGTCTAAGTAGATGAGAAATGCAAACTCCTCACTCCTAGAACAACAAGATAGCATTTATGTTGTTATATCCCTAACTATTGTTTTCATATCAGTGCCCTATAGTCAGCTAAGATGGCGTATGAATTAACGCATTATGAACCGTTTGTAGCACCACTACCTAAACGGGGAACGAAAAACGGGATCTAGTGTCACTAAATTTAGAACTGAATTTTGAACCTCTGACAAAGAAAAAAGTCGTTTCCTATCACGTAGCTAGAGCTATTGTTGTCTTGGCCAGCTTGGCGGCGTCTCAAAAGCACGGGCTATTACAGCAATCGCGATTGGTGCATTACCCGCCTTTCCCCCTCCCACGGCTTCCAGATCGACGCCTCCCCGTCCAATAATTGCCATTGTCAGTCTTTGCTGTCGCTCTGCCCCAACCTTACTACCGCTCGTAGTTCTACTTGCCAACTATGCAACCACTTTATAAGCCTGTATTCCACAATCCCATCTTTATCCTACGCCGCTCAATTGATCTTATCTCCGAATCTTAATATTGTAGTCCTGATTAGGACAAAACAACATCAACACCAACTTCGAGTTTTTCAGAATAGGTGTAATTTTAGCTCATTATATACAAATCCATCCCAAGAAATCGATTGCAACTAGTGCTAAGTCGTGCAGCCCACGCGCTATAGAGCTAGAAGCTGGTAAAGTAGCTAATTTGAACACGTCTCACTCACG
>NW_006911578.1:0-16532 GCF_000523455.1 Bipolaris oryzae ATCC 44560 | reverse complement strand
CCCCCACATCCCCCTCTCTGCTTGTTTGGGACAACGCTTTCTTTTTTTCGGTGAAGCTTTTTTGGTTGGGGGTTTTTTTTGTTGTGTATGGTTGAGGAGCGACTGGTGGTTCGTTGTTGTAAGCTGTTGGTTGGTGTTGTTTTGATGATGAGCGAACAAAAACGGAGTGAGAGAGGCCAAAGGGGGTATGGGATGGATGGTTAGAAAGCATGCGTGTTGTACAGATATTTGTCGAGGTTGCTGCATTGTTTTTGGATTAGTCGAGGGCGTGGGCTGGGGGGTCCATAGAAACTTTGAAAAACTTGGGAGACCTTGCTGTCTTCGTTTTTTCTTGCTCTCTCTGTCTTTTTTTTTCTTGATTTACTCGTCTTTCTGGCTGTACATTTCTCTCTCTCTCTCTCTCTTTTTCGCATTGCAAGAATATACCCATAACCATGGAGCACAAGACTAAAGAAAGTCTCCAGTTCCTTTTTATTCATTTGTTTATCTATTCATATCTACATTTTCCATAATTGACATGGTGTCGTCAGTTATTCTTGTTTGTGTCTTTGTCACCACCCATTGACCCGTCCTCGCGGATTCCAAGTATCTGTGTCTGTTACGCACCATCACTTCATCTTCCTGCTCATCAACTGGCGCATCCAACCCCATCAACACCCAGTTCATCCTTTCAAACGGGGGATATATCCTAATCACATCCTGTATACAATAAATATTCAACCACCTACCTCGCAGTCCTACCACCCTTTCTCCTTCCCGTCCTGCCCAGACCCCCATCCTCATTCCTCTTATGCCAATCGTCAATCTCGCGGCGCACACTCTCGCGATACAACCTGTATTCATCGCTCGTCTCGACAAGCAGCTGCGGACAGTGGCCCGAGCGGCGGAGATGGCGCTTCAGGTTCTCCCAGCGACAGTCGGGCTTGAAGGTGCAGTTTTCCTGCGGACAGCGGTAAGGGCGGAGTGTCTGGGTGGAAAGTTAGTATTTTTGTCTCTTTTTTTTTGGTCGTGTGAGGAATGCTAGGTGATATGCGACCCCACACGAGGTATTACCAAGCAAAGTCGACTCACCTGATGCGTTCGCTCGTGTTTACTCAGATTACTCGAGTCGGCGCAAGTGAACTCGCAGAAGCGACACTTGTGCGGTTTCTTGCCCTCGTGTAGAGCGCTGATGTGTGTTTGCAGTTGTGTATGCGTGGTTGTCGTGTATCCGCAGCGATCACACACATAGGGTCGTTCACCCGTGTGCGTTCTCTCATGGTTATCCTTGGCTTGGTTCGTGGCAAACGTCTTGTCGCAACCATCATAACTACAGGCGTATGGGCGGTAGCCAGCATGGCCGAGGAGGTGGCGAGAAAGCTTGGAGCGCTGCTTGAAGTCTTTGGTGGAGGCATCGCAGCCTTCCCATTGGCAGAAGCAGTGCGCGCAATTGTCCACGTGCATGGTCTTGATGTGCTTGTGTAGTGCTTCTGGGGTGTCGAAGAGCGCCAGGCAAAGCATTCCAGGGCCATGTTGCCTAGGTGGTTGTTAGTATAAGTCGTGCTGTTGAGAAAGATGTCAAAGGGATCCAGAGGCTATCCGTCTGACATTGTGCAAGACTCGCAAATCACTCACCATTTACAAACACACGTTTGTCCATCTCCAGTAGTAGTAGTTGCAGCGCCCAGTACTGTACTTGAACCTGAAGAAATCGTAGTGTTTGGATGTAAGATATCGTTTTGAACAGCAGAAGCAAGAAAATCAAGCTTGTTCATAGTGCTAAGTGAGCCTGCTGGTTGATAGACGTTTGGGAATGCAGAATCAGTCAGCATCCAAGAGTGGTCATTGAAGCCCAGCATGGGGTCTCCAAGGCTGAAAGGGTTGGTGGCATGTATTGAGCTCCGGTCGACTGAAATAGGGCTAGTAGGCAGATTAGGATTGAACCCAAAATTCATAAAGTTGGTGGCTAGCCCATTTCCTTGTGCGACTGATGCGTCCCACAGATCCAGTTGCAGTTGTGATGCAGATGGGGCGTCACCACATGCTCGACGGGGGCCGTGGCAACACGAATTGTCAATGTGACAATGGTCGCCATCGACATTCAGAAAACAGTGTGGTGGAAATGTTGTCTTGCCAGGTGCTGGTGATTGTTCGGTAGTGAAGGCACTTTCTAGCGAGGTATAGTTGCTGTGTGATAGTGCTGGTGTCGGGGCACTCGAGGTTGTCGTCGTGACGTCGTCGGCAGGGTGGTAGTCATGAGTCTGAGAGAAGCAAGGATAAGTCTCAAAGGAAGCAAGGCTACCTTGGTGGCTATGAAGTCCTTCCTGAAAGTGACACGGCGCATCGTCGTAACAGTATATTGTACCAACTGGGGTAGGAGCGGTGTGAGCGAAGTGACATTCGTTGTTTGGGCCGCCCAATGGGCAAGGTGCAGCGTTACACTTCTGGCAGAAGCATGGTTGGTCCGGAGAGGCGACTTTGGTGCAATCCGGGTCTACGCAGTTGTCGGTGCAGTGCGCGTTCTTCTGAGTGCATTGAGGGTCAAAGCAAGCGTCATCCTGGACGCAGTCGTCGGCGGGACATGCAATTGAGCAATCTGAGTGAGAAGATGGCTCTAGATTGCACTCCTGGCAAAACTTCTCGAAAGAGTCGTCTGGGAAGGGGCAGTCTGGCTCAGTAGTTTGGTGTGACTCTGTGGTAGTAGTCTGGTGGAATTCGCCAACCTTGTCAGCTGAAGCCTTGCGTTTTGTCGGGCGCACATCGATTGCTTCTGGGCAGTTTTCAGGGCACCTATTGCAACACAGCTGGGGGTCAAGAGGGTACTCTTCTGAGCTCAGACCCGCTGTTTGGATAGATTTTGGGTCGTCATCTCGTAATTCATTGGCGTCCCGCTTCGTGCCTGCAACGACGGGGGAGGGAAACATGGGCTCTGAGGCCCGGAGGTAATCGTCGTCGCCAAAGGCCGAGTCGCGATCGCAATCTACACAGCTGTTAGTCATTTTGGGCGTCGGCTGGCTCCTTTGTTCGAAGGGCAGAGTCGCGGGCGTATTTGTCGACATTATGGAAGTGTTACAAGGTAGGCCATCTCGGTACTCAAGTTGGACACTCGAATCTGCATGGTTCCGCGGATTGACAAGTGAAAGGGGATTTTTAGGTGACGTACGTGAGCGTGACCCCTTCATTCGGCAAGCCTCTCTCGACTTGTCTCTACAATCAGTGAAGTTTTGGAGACATGAGACGGAGGTATAGCGCTCGAGGAGAGGGAATGCATGAGGACTAGCGCCTCGCGAGAATGCCGCCCGCCTATCACGTGTAGTTTTGAGCTTTAGTTGTATCTGTCGTCATTGGCCGCTGGTTGGAAAATCGAAATGTCGCATCCGCGCTGTGCCTGCGCTGTTGTGTCCCACATGACCGTGCTCTTTCTGAATAGAATGGATATCCTTGCCATTGATAGATTGATTGCACGCTGTTTCGCAGCCGCATCTGTGTGTGCGCCGCCATTCACATATTAGCCTTGCCACGCCGTGATCTGCGGCGACCGCCATCTCTTCGTTGCAGCGGACTGGGCACTCCGGATTAGTATGCACTACGACTTTAGTGTACCCACTCACCTGCAATGCGACCGCGACGTGCGACTGATGGCTGCGATAGGCATTGCTTATTTGCGGCGGTCCCGGAATATGCCAGTGTTGGAGGCAGGTGGACAAGAGAATGGTACCATAACATGACTGGCGACCCTGGAACACAGTTGCATAGCCGGGAATCCGAGAAACGGGTACTTGGCGCCAATCCCACGCGTCTGCGTCGTCAATCCAAACTCACCTCCCCCGCGCGCCCGTTGAGGCTGACATGTCAGCAACAACCTTCCTTGGACCCTTTTGCTCAGTAGCACAGCCACATCTGATACACGACGACTCTCGCCCACAACCCTCTTCCTTCTAGCTGCCTTCTAGCTGCCTTCTGTCTCCCACCACATAAACAGCACTACCACATCAACATCACACATGGGCAACCTCTGCGGTAAACAGTCCAAA
Organism: Bipolaris oryzae ATCC 44560; assembly: GCF_000523455.1. NCBI lineage: Eukaryota > Fungi > Ascomycota > Dothideomycetes > Pleosporales > Pleosporaceae > Bipolaris > Bipolaris oryzae. The sequence continues at coordinate 12,519 of NW_006911578.1, read as the reverse complement.
GACAACTTCGACGGCCCAGGGCGCACCCTCGGTTCTGCGCCTGCGCCTACAACACGCGCATCCGTACCCAGCAATGCCGCTGCCCCGAAGCCAAAAGTTGGAGGCCCACCGCGCACATTAGGCGACAGCAACAAGCAAGACGATCCAAAAGCAGCCGCTGCTGCTGCAGCCGAGGTATGTTACAACACATCCTATGCAATGATACGCGCACCCACTACAGCGAATGCTGGCATTGCCATCAATCGGAAACCAAGTCTGAGAAAAAGAGCAAGTAGCTAACATATCTAACCCCCCTTCCAGGCCCGCGCAAACAAATCCGCCTCCGGCGACCTCCAAAAGAAGCTCGACGCTCAGAAACGCCAAACAAACAACCAGACCCTCCAACAAGCCGCAAACGAGAATCTTCGTGCACGAGAAGCAGATCAAGCGACTGAGACAAGGAATTACAACTAGAAATAGAGACCGTGTTGGTTGAGAGTGGCTAGAGTTAGATACTGTATAGCTGGAGAGTGTGGTGAATAATTAACTTGAAAGAGGGGAAGGAGGAAGGAGGAAGGAGGAAGGAGGAAGGAGAAAGAAGGGAGAGGGAAAATATGTATATAGATATGCCATCGTATGTATATAAACATTTGGGGATGAGTGGGTGGAAAGGAGGAAGAGGAGGAGGAGGGTGGAGACAATATCCCCATTTATCCTCTTGATGATTTGACGACTTTAATATTTATACCATTTATTTTTTCTGGATTCTTGATTGAGATTGGGCAAAGTGAACAAGTGGGTGTGCACGGATGTGTTTCTTGTATCATGGGTAGAAGACAAAGAATGAGAGAAAAGAATGTAACCAACTATCTTCACATGGGACGATTTGCAAAAAGGAACATGTACAAGTTTGGCTTGTACCCATAGTCACACCCACCATCACCACACCACCTTCATAATATTCAATCACAAGAGAACACGATTTTTTGTTATTGTATATTTCTTCTTTCGATTGTAACTCACACACATCAAGTATCTCTACATCTATGTACTTCCTAAACACACACACTCATGCCTTCCATGCATAAATCTAGAGAGGAGATGGTATAAATCCAAGGGTATTGTTACACAGCCCAACAGAGAAACACCATCATGCCTTTTACCAAAGAAAGGAAACATCATGGCCATTATAAAAAAAACACAATCCCCTTTGCCCGCCACGCAAAAAAGACACAAACCCAGCCTTGGGTAATATGAGAGAAATCAGGTCAGCCAACCAGGCCCTTTTTTCGATTTTCCAATCCCGTCCCATTCGTGATACACCACACACACAAGGACGCCAGAGAGAAAACAAAAAAACCTAACCGACCCAACCCAGCTTTCCCCACCCACCCATTGCTGAATCGCGGGGATATCGTTTGACGCATCCAAAACAAAAGACGATAGAGACAAGACAGAAAAACTGACAGGACCGAGAACCCAATGGTGAAAACAAAACGCCGTCGCTAAAAACTATAGAAGCGACATGCCAAAATACAAAACGAGGTTATATAGTTAGCCCAGCCCCCAGTCGCCGGAGCGGAAAAAAAGAAGCCGCTCAACAGCAACGTAGGAGAAGGGGCTGAGCTGAAAAATTCTTTTTTTTAGTTGGCTCGGCCGTCCAAGTAAATCAGGTGAAAAAAAGGTTGTATATGATCGAAGCGCCATAAAAGGCGATGGAATCAAAGAGACGAAGAAGAAGAGAAAAACAGGTGCGTAACTCAGAGTCGAAGTTAGGCAGTGACTTCAGGTACGGGGGCGCGACCACCACCAACAAGCTCGAGGATCTTGCCGGCGACAGCAGCGGGGTAGCCGCGGGAGAGACCCTCGTTGACGACGGTCATGGCGGCTGAACGGTCCTCGACGGCCATGTAGGCGCGCGTCATGGCTTCGTAGGTGCTGGGCTCACGCTTGCTCTCTGGGACAGAATCGTAGATGGCTTTCGCCTTCTCGATGTCATGAGCAAGGGCCCATCCGTGAATGAGGGAGTTGGCAATGTAAGGAGTCATCTCGACACCGCGAGCGCGCATGTCGAGGAGAACAGACTCGGTGTCGGCAATCTGGTGGTTGGCAACCATGGCTTCAAACAGCGCCTGGTAGAGACAGGCCTGGGGACGTATGCGGTTGTCGATAAGAACGGTGTCAAAGAGGTTGCGAGCACCTTCCATATCGTGCATCACACAACCCTTAGCGTGGATCAACGAGGAGTAGTGAACAGCCTCCGGGACAGCACCAGCACTGCGGACTTGCTCAAGTACCTTCTCTGCAGCTTCCATATCAACAGGTTCAAGCGTGGCATAAGTGTCGATCAACAGCTTGTAGGTGTGAGTAGTAGGCTCAATGCGCTTAGCACACATGCGCTCGTAGTAGCTAAGAACCTTGCTGCGGTCGCGCTTGGTGGTCAGGAAGAACTGCATCATGCTGTGATAGGGAGCAGGGCGAGGCTTGTAGTTAGGCATGCTCTCCATCTCCTCGAACAGCTCCTCGGCAAACTTCTCGTCACTGACACGGCACAGTGCGTTGACAATGGTACCGTAAGTAACAGAGGTAGGTCGGATACCGAGGTTGCGCATTTCGGAGAAGTAGAAGAGGCAGTCGTCAATACGGCGAGCCTTTCCAAGCTTGCCGATAAGGGCATTGTAAAGGAAGGACGAAGGCTCAACACCCTCGGCCTTTGCGCGAAGGAAGATCTTGACAGCTTCGGTTGCCTCGTCAAAGGTCTTGGTAGACTCCTTGAGGGTAGTGATGTAAAGACCAAAGGTGTTGGCAGTAGGGGCAGCGCCCATCTCAAGCAGGTCCTGGTGGTACCTTCCAGCGAGATCACGCTGATTGCAAGTAAGGCAAGCAGCGACCATTGCGTCCAGAATAGTAACCCAACCGTATCGAACGATACGGTATTGCGGCAGAAGAGGAACGTCCTGCTTGGCGAGGTTCAAGATGTCGTGAGCCAGATTTAAACGGTCTTCCTTTGCAGCTGCAGTGATGAGCTTAGCATAGGTAAAGAACCTGGGGTGGCGGCCAGCCCGGCGCATGTTCCTGAACTTCATCAAAGCCTCATTGAGGTGATTGGATGACCGTCCGTGAGTCTTCTCGAGCAGCTCGGTGATAGCAACTGATCCCTTGTTATCAGTTGACGCGGCATATGGATCGTACTGGTCCTCGAAGGTAGGTGCTGCAGGCGTGGTGGGTGCTTGGACAGGATAGGCGGTAAATTGTCCTGGAGAGTACACGGAGTCTGGGGCTGGGTGCTTGTAAGCATACCAACGGTGCTGGAGGTCACCTCTGTCGAGCTTGGCAAGGACCTGCTCAACAAGACTAGATGTTGTCTTGTTGACTGGTGTGCCAGTGGCAGTGATGACTTCGAGAAGATGGGCGAACCGTGCAGCGTGAGCAACGTCAACTTCGACCTCCTGAAGGAGGATGCCGGATTGGACCTGCATCAGGAGCGTGATGTCGTCGAAGTTGAGTTGAACAACGGCCTCAGGTCCCATTCCAGCAAGTAGGTGGTGAGCAACTGGGGTGACTAGGCCGCCGTTTTCAATCATCGTCCACATCAGTTCCATGCTAGCCCGCGGCTGAAGGAAGATGCCACGCTTCATCATGAACTGTCCCATAACCTCGATAGCTTCGTCAATGTGCTCTACGATCTCCATCTTGGCTTGAGTAGAGCCAGACTGAGAGTCCCGTATGCGAGCAAACATCTGACGACCCTGACGAAGACCACGTTCCGCATGTCCACTACCAATCAATGCTATGCTATGCATGGCGGTAGGTTCAATGAAGTCGGGCTTCGTCGGCGACAGCTCGAGCATCCTCCAAAAGACCTCGGCTGCTTCAATGTTTCCGGTGCGAATGTGCATGGCTCCCATGGCCATGGCCGGTCGAGAGAGATCAACCTCGGCCGGCAGGTCATCGAAAGCCTGGGTAGCAACCTTGACGGCGTCGCGGTCAGCAGCTTTGATGCAAATAGCAGCCATGGCGATTTGGCGGGCTTGTGGGCTGAGATACTCGGTGGCGTGTACGTAGGCTTCATCGAAGGAGCCGTTCTTCAACCACTCCGGGAGGAAAGCCTTGAGGCCTACGATGTCACGAACCGAAGTGACTTCTTCAGGCGCAGTAAGTCCGCTTTCGATCTTTGACACAAACTTTTGAGCACCCTCTAGGCGATCGCAGACTGCGTAAGCTTTGACAAGAGCGGCGTACACGTCATTGTCTTTCCTGCTGATTTCAATCTCACCATTGTCGTTCGATATTGCGAGAGCCTTGTATTCGTCATAGCACTCGACCGCGCTCCTCAAGTCACCAGACTTGCCGAAAGCGTGGATCATGGGGACGAACATATCAGCAGCCGGAGTTACACCGCGAGATTCCATGTGCGAATAGATTCGCACCATATCCTCTACCCGGTCGCCCTCTGCGCAGGCAGTGACAAGTAGTCGGTAGGTCTTCTCCGAGAAAGTGCGGCTAGATTCACTGCTGACGGCAGCATCAAAAAGCCTCACGGCAATTGACAGTGACCCGTCTTCAGCCAGAATAGCGTAGTCAGTCTCGTGCGATTGGAGCATAAACCTTCCTTCTTCTTCCATTCCGCCATATCGTAGTCGCCTGTCTTCGAAACTCTGTTTTAAAGAAATGACTTCCAAAGACCGGACGGAAAGCAGTTCGAGAAGGGTAGTGTAAGTAGTGGCGTCGGGAGCGACTCGTCGACGAAGCATATCCGAGTATACATCCAGGGCCTTGGGAACAACTTGGTGCTGTGCACGGGGAAGGTGTATCGCTGCGGATAGTAGAGCATTGTACGCAGTGACTGATGGCTTGACATCGGAACGGAGCATAGCCTCGAAAACGGCGGGGACTTCGGCATAGTTGCGGTTGATAGCCAGCTTCTGGAGCTGTACGGTATACTCATCGTGGGCTTCAATTGGGCTGGTGGCGATAGTTGATTCGCTGTGGCTGAAGGTTGGCGATCCTACGAGAGTGTCGTCGATTGTTGCGGAGAATTGCGATCGAGCTTCTTCAATCGCGGAGACTTCGTCAGCGGCTTGTACAGATTCATTGCCGGCCTTGTGCTTCGCCACCTCTTGTGCAATTGCTTCGTCAACCTGTGCAAGCGCAATCTTTTCCGCCTCCTCACTGCCGACAGCCTTCTTGAAATCTTCTACCTGGCTGGTACTGTATGCGCGATTGATGGAGCCACGAGCGGGAGCGGGAACCGGCTCTGCTGTCTCTTCAATTGCAACGCTGCTTTCCTTGACCTCGGCAACATTTTTAGCGCTTGCTGGGTCCCATTCGATAAGCTTGCGGAATTGAAACTGCGACCATTCCTTGTCATCTGTTCTCTGGTGCTTCTGCCAGGCAGTGTAGTATGCGGCTAGACCTGAGTCCTGGTGGTCCGGTTGTGCGATGGCGAGCGCCTTGAGGGCGCTCGTGGTAGACGAAGCAGACGCAAAGGCATGTTGGTTCTTGAGGCCTTTGCGGAAGCGATCGTGTTGAAGGGAGGCGAGAGGGTTGTTCTGGCTAACACCAGCAACTACCGATTGAGCATAACCGTGAGTGAAGCCTTTGGCAAGACTCTGGCGCGCGAGGTGGAAACTCTTAAAGACCATTTAGGAATTGGAGGAGCCCTTCAGATGGGAAGGGTGAGACTGGGTGAGGATGGTCAGCACAAGAGGCCTGAGGCGGAAGCCTAAAGACGAAGGTGCTGCGGGGACTCGGAGATAGGCCGGCGCGTTTCACGACGGATTTTTTTTGGTGTTTAGGCAGCAGAATTACGGTTGCGGAGCGCGACTCGTGCGGGTGGGGAGTCGGTACCGACGGACGAAATTATCATATACGTACTATTCTCGAGATCCCTACGCGACGGTGCAGGTTCATTTGACGATGACCGTCAAACAAACGCGCTTTTCGGGTGTAAGGAGGGTGTGGGGTGGTTGGGGAGAAGTGCGCAATTGTGAGCAAATGCTACTGTGGGCTTCGCACTGTGGGGGATAGTCGTCCGGAGACGTCGTCGCAGGGGAATAGGAGAGGGAAGAGGGAGTGGGAGAGGAAACGGCACACTGTGGCCTGGAGGAAGATATTGTGAGCCACGAAGGCAATTTGGTTAGCGGGAATCCAGAAGGAAGCTTCGAGCGCACAGCTCGTAGTCGTCATGAAAAGTTATTAGGACCGATGCCATGGACGCTAGCTTTGCCGAAAAATTATCGCACTAGGCGCAGTGCCGGGGGTTGGTGTAGCGTGTGGGTGCGCAGCGGTCGTCGCCCAGTGCAGTGTGTGAGGACGGGGAGAGGTGGATGTTTCCGGGCCAATGGCAGCCAGCTGCCTCGTCGACAATGTCGGCCCCGGGCAGTGTCTGGCACCGCCGCCGTCCAGGGCGTCCAGGGCGTCCATGGGCTCGCAAGATGAGTCAGGCAGAACGACGAGAACAAGACGGACGGCTGCACCCCACAGGATGTGACGTGCAGTTGATTGATTGCCTTTGCATTTTGCCTCTGTGCGCCCAGCCCGATCGCAGAGCCCGTGTGTAGGCCGCGGCAAATCGCATGGCCATTGCGCGACGTGTACAGTAGTTACTCTACTGTACTTATTAGTAATAAAACTAAGTACGGTCAGGTCAGAACACACCTAATACGGATGCAGTAGAAGCAGAGGCACGTGACATGCTCCATCACCGGAGTCCGAGCATGAGTGTATGTAGTAGCACCGTCGGCCTCTAGCCGCATCCAGAGCGACTCTGCAAAACACTGTCCTCAGCGCTGTGTGCAAGAGAGTCGTGGCATCAGAGACCCACCGCACTTGCAGTCCCTTTACATCAGCCTGCGCACCCCGCAAGCTCACGAGCCCGCCTCAAGCCAGCCTTTCTCCTACGTACCCGTCTGTACTAACAGTTTTGCGCCAATATCGTTGCTCCATCCGACCGTCTTACAAATCCGACTGTTCCATTGTGCCGCTGCCTGTCTATCCCACAGCTGCTCCACTCTACGCCATGTCTTCCTCGGACGCGCCGTTGAGTCCGACTGCCGTGTCTTGTCCGGCCAAAGTCCTAGTCGCCGGTGGCTACCTTGTGCTCGACCGGGACTACACAGGCTTGGTATTTGGCCTGGACGCGAGAATCCACTCTCTTGTAGAGCCTGTCAAGACGAGGTCTGGCGTCACCATCAATGGTATCCTGGTGACCAGCCCCCAATTCCGTGAGGCCATCTGGGAGTATGGCTACAGGCTGCAGGACGGAGATGCCGGGATCGCCGTAACCCAACTCAGCATGTGAGTATCTCATCTTTTTGTCTTACTGGCCTCTGTTCACCATCTTCTTGCTTCTGTGTCGATCAATAGTCGTCCTTACTTTTTCATGTTGCATCGCAAGCCTCTTCCCGTCTATCTGCTCAATCGGGTAATGTACTCGTTGCAACCACCCAATCACACGTTTCATCAGAAGCAATGCAGAAAGCAGCGATGAACACCCACAGGGTTTCCTTGCAGTAGTCCAAAGCCATGCTACCTCAACAAGGTTGCTTTGGGCTTCAGTTTGGACTGTATTTACCCCCGTCTTGCCCACTGTCACATGACTGGTGCGGTGGTTCAGGGTCCACGGATACCCACTTCCCTGCAGCCATCTTCACCGTCTTCCATTCTTTACTCTGGAATTGTGATTTTTCTGACAAACGCAAAAATGACTGACACCTACCCAGCGGCCATGAACAATCCATCGCCCAATCCCGCAACCCCTTCATAGAAACCGCTCTCACTTATGCCCTAACCTACATCCACTCCCTCCGCCCCAACACCCTCATCCAGCCCTCCAACATCCGCATCCTAGCCGACCAGGCCTACTACTCAAACCCGGGCACTGCCCGCACTTCCACCACATCCGACAAAGTCTCTCGCTTCCAAGACTTCAATGTCTCTCTCCGAGAAGCACACAAGACCGGACTGGGTAGCAGTGCAGCCCTCGTCACGAGCTTCACAGCCGCAGTCCTAGATTTCTATCTCCCCAAGAACCTTTTCGACCTCACCACCGAAAAAGGTCAGATGATCCTGCACAACCTAGCCCAGGCAAGCCACTCGTATGCCCAAGGCAAAGTCGGTTCAGGCTTCGACATCGCAAGTGCGGTCTTCGGATCTTGTCTCTACAAACGCTTCTCACCCTCGCTGCTCAGCAACCTCCCCCAGCCCGGCACTGCCGGCTTTGCAACAAAGCTTCGCTCGCTCGTCGAGGGCTCCGCATGGGATACCGAGATCAAGAAGGCTGCCATCAAGATGCCCAAGGGCCTCCGCCTCGTCATGTGCGACGTCGACTGCGGAAGCGAGACGCCCGGTATGGTCAAGAAGGTCCTCGCATGGCGAGCAGAACAGCAGGAGGAAGCAAACAAGATCTGGAACGAGCTGCAGACTGGAAACGAAGCTTTGGCTGCCGAGCTTACTCGTCTGGCGACCGATGAGCAGGGCGAGGATTTCTCAAAGTACGATGCCCTCCGCCAGATCATTTCTCAGAACCGTGCTTTGATTCGCGCCATGGGTGAGAAGTCGGGCGTGCCCATTGAGCCGCCTCAGCAGACTCGTCTGTTAGATTACTGCTCCACCCTCGAGGGTGTCGTCGGGGGTGTTGTACCCGGTGCTGGTGGCTTCGACGCCATCGTTTTGCTTGTACAGGACAAGGATGAGGTGCTGCAAAAACTCAAATCATCCCTGGCTCAGTACAACGATCCAGAGGCCACGGGCAAGGTGGGTGTCATTGGTGTAAGGGAAGAGATGGTAGGTGTCAAGGCTGAAGACCTCAGTCTGTACAAGGAGTGGGAGTAGGTACATTGAGGTCATGTCTGGAACAATGTCAAGGCTAGATAGGAAGATAGAAACAAAAGCCTTAGTGTTCCTGTTTAGGCATTAATATAGAGTGTTAGCCGCATAGCAATTATAAACAATCTTGCAAACACAATCCCTATGTCCTTTAGCATCAAAGCGAATCGCCCTAGAGCCGTAGACATGAAACTCCCTGTGACCGATTCGTGGTAGGACATGCGAATCCAATGCGAAGAGAAAAAAAGGCTCATGTAAAACGCAAAAGACTCCTTTCACAAATCATGAGGTATCATTTCCGTGCTTGTCTGAACTTTTTTATTCATAGATCTTGACATGGACGCCAACCCATTTCCGTTAAAGATCGCCCTGTCCGTCCACTCCCATTTGCTACGCCACCTCCCTCGCTCCTCTGGAGTATGGTACTACGAGTACACGGGTGAGTCGCTAGCTGGAAAAGCCCCGGCAATGCAATGCTTCATGAGACAAAGGAAGAAAAGAGAAACACCTTCGCAAAAGCACGTTTATGCCTTGACGGCGTACTTTCGCTGGGGGAAGTGTGTTTGCTTCTTCTTCTGCTTCTCGGTGACGAGAGAAGCCTCGTGCTTGGTGAGTCTTCGGCGGATGGCGCGGGTCTGCTTGGGGCGGAGGTCGAGAGGAGTGTACCTGCATTGCATTAGCTACTAGCCTTGCTACAATTTTTTTTCCCTCATCTTGACGCACTTCTTGCCCTTGTAGAAGAGCCTGAGCTGAGCCCTCTGGTTGGCGTTGATGACAGTGAGAACCTTAGCGATGCCCTTGCGAACGTCATGAATGCGGGTGAGCTTGGTGTTGGAGCCTCCGGTAACTTTGGCGGTCCTGAGCTGGATCAACTCCCTTTACTTCCGTCAGCATTCCAATCCGTGTTTCCCGTGTTCGATTCCTGGGCGACATACGACTTGAGGTCGGCGAGCTGAGACGCGAGCTCATCCTTGGACTTGTTCCACAGCTGGGCGGTCTTCTACAACGGTTGTGAGTACGAGACGGGAGGCAGTGGTTTGAATTAACGAGGGTTCACGTACGACCTTGGGGGCAGACTACAAGCACTCAGTTAGCATTTGTTCCCTTAATTGTATAATTTCGATTTTTGCGCAGCACCACTAGCAGAGGCTGCGACTGCCAGACCCTGCCACTGCAGGTGCTCTCAGAGCAGCGCAACAAAATATCCCCTCCAGATGCAACATTGAGATCGAAAACGTACCATTTTGACTGTGTGTTAGTAGGACCGGGTGGTGTAGATGGGGTATCGCGTGTCGTCAACGGTGGTCTCGTTGATCGAAATGACTGTGTTGGCCGGAGCGGTGTTTCGCTTAACTTTTCGCCGATCACTAACGCGGACTAGCGTCTTGGCCGTGCATTGCGTAGTCTGCGCCAGGCAGGTGCGACACTCATGATGCCAGAACTCCGAGATCCGCTGCAGCTGCATTCACCTGCAGAGGAAGTGTAACATTCGACATGTCTTCCACCGGGGGAGGATGGGCGCAACTACGCCAGCAAGCGCGCACACTGGAACAGCAAGTAGGCTTCACTCGTTCACTACTGCGGCGCACTTGGCCCGCTTTCACAGCCGCCCTGCTAACATAGAATGCCAGACCGAGACGCTGTTCCACACATATTCACAGTTCGGCTCGACACCAAATATTCCAGCGAAACCCTCGGAGGAGGAGTTGCGGGTAGAGACTAGACTGCAGGAAATCCTTGAACAGCGGGACGCGCTTGTGGCTCAGCTATCACGACTACTCGACTCCGAATCAGCACATGGCTCTTCCGCCGTCAAGCAAAACAACCTTGCCAGACATCGCGAAGTGCTCTCAGATCACCGCCGCGAGCTTGCTCGTCTCAAGTCCTCTTTGAATGACGCCCGAAACCGAGCCAACCTGCTTTCGAACGTACGATCAGATATCGATGCCTATCGTTCAGCCAACCAAGCCGAAGCCGACTATATGCTTGACGAACGGAACCGCATCGACAACTCACACAACATGGCCGATTCAGTTCTTAGCCAAGCATATGCAGTGCAAGAGAACTTCTCCATACAGAGGGAAACGCTGGCGAACATCAACCGGAGAATAGTTGGCGCTGCAAGCCAGGTGCCCGGAATCAACAGTTTGATGGGAAGGATTGGGTCCAAGAAACGAAGAGACGGCATCATACTGGCGAGCTTCATCGCTTTCTGCTTCCTAATGCTCTTATGGTTCAGGTGATTGTCGTTGGTTTATCATATTCATACGCGGCGTTTGGGTGGGTGGGATATCCTTATGACCTTGTTTCGGTCTGTTTTATACAAGGCGACTGAGCCGTCATGATGTACAAGTATCTTACAATATTACAGTGCTTCTTCCTGCTGGAGCATTATTGCGCCTCGGCAATCAGCTTAGCGAACCCTTTGTTCATGTCCTCCATCTCTGTGCCCTCTGCGTTTCCGCTTCCTGCCCATCGAATCTTGCAATCTTGATCCACGAGATAAATGTACCCAACCCTACCGTTTAACAAGCCAATTGTCTCTCGTATCCTCTCGCTGACTCCTTTCCTGACAACGAAGTACTTGCCCCAATCCTCCTTTGGTTTCGAGGCCTTCAGCCGCCACTGGAAGAGTGCAATGATCCATGCCTTCATGGTGTTCTCTTCAATATTGACATCCACCATCTGCGCTATCCCTGGATGTTGTGCAAGCATGTTGTGCAAATTGGTATTCGTCTTGGCTCCAGTAAACGTCTCCACCTGGTTTAACCCCCATTGTGAACTGTACACATTTACCACGCTGACCTTCCCCGCCAATACATTGGTCGTATCTCTGTCTTTCCCCTCCAGTGTATCGCCATGAAAGTTTGGAAAGTACAATGCCGCCTCTTTCTTGAAGATCCTAGGATTTGCCATGAATGTCTTGCCTGACCTGTATTTACGGATGTTCTTGAAGTCGCGAAAATAATTTGTGCCCCATTTCTCCACCAGGTCCTTGCGCTTCTCCAGGTTCCTCTGTGACATCGTCATGCCGGAGTAATCTTTTTTCGTCTTGGGTGTGCTAGCATTTTCGCCTGGTTGCGGGGGAGACTTGAAGCCAATGGGTCGGCCGAGGGGCTTAGGGACGAAAATGTCCTCATCTTTGGGGTCGGGTGTAGGCGCGGACTCGGGAGCCTTTGGGTCCGTCGCTGGTCGGCGTAGACTGTGAGCGGAGGTGAAGGTCCGAGCAAATGACTGCTGTGCAATTGCTGCAGTTACGATGCGTGTCTGACATCTCGAACATATTGAAGGTCTAGACGGCAATATGCGGCGTCGCGGCGCTGATATCCGTAGCTGTAGCATTGTGGACGCGGGGTAACCCAGTATCTCCACCAGGCTACGAGAAGTGATGAAAGTAGGCTTTGGTTTAGCGCAAAAGTGAAGAGTTACGGTAGACCATTACGCCATTTTGAGCAATACTTGGCACGGGTCTATATAGGTGTTACGACCAGCCTCAGAATGTGAAAGACATTTCGCCGCTACATTTATTTAACAAGTTAATTAAGAGATAGTTTGCTAAATAAAATAAAAACTTTATCTCTTATCTAGTCTATATTATTAACCTTTTAATCCAGAATATTATCTGCTATTTTAAACTATCTAAGTCGAAGAAATATAATAATAAAGACATGATACTTGTAACGGGCTGAACGCCCTTTAGATAGCTCCTCG
>NW_006911577.1:0-16688 GCF_000523455.1 Bipolaris oryzae ATCC 44560 | reverse complement strand
CACAGCACAAAGTACCAAATTGTAACTAGTTAGATAGAACGGCCTTTGGCCAAAAGTCTTACATAGCCAACGGCTGATACAGGACTATAATGGAATAATAATAAGCCAAAATATAGAGAGTGGAGGTTGAATTAATTGATTTTGTATTTATCTTAAGAATATAGAGTTGACTATAATGCTTCGTGCGTAGTCCAAAATTTCCTATTTTGGAATTTTGGTTCGATCATTTCAATTCTATTTTTTGAGGCTTCTTCTTACGTAATATCTGCTCTTCGTGTATAGTCCAAAATTTCCTTTTTTGGAATCTCGGTTGTATCATTTTAGTTTTCTTTTTCCAGACCTCTACTCACACGATGTTAGCTCTTCCTGTGTAATCTTAGATTTCCTTTCTTCGAATTCCGGTTATGTTATTTTGATTTTGTTTTTCTAGGCTTTTATCTATGTGATGTTGTCTCATCGTGTGTAGTCCGAGATTCCGTTTTTGAAATCTCAGTTAGTTATGTGATATTGCGATTACGGTTTTCGGTTTCCTATCACGCGTAATCAGAGAACGTATACACAAGTTATGTGCATTAGATACAACAGTTATAATAGTAATTCAATTTAGGCACATATGTTTTCGCGTTTCACGCGATGATGTTACTGTTTTCTTATTATGTAAAGCAAAATCTGAAATGCTCTCTCAGAAAAAACTCACGTGACGAGCTCTTTAGTGACATACAATAGTGAGAACTACCGTTTTGAAGAAGATAGTCGATCTAAATTTCATATCAGATACCGTTTATGTTTTGCCTTATGGAGGGGACTCTGGTCCCAAAATTTGATATTTGTTTGTTGGCCTCCTATCCGCTCATCTTCATACGTATTCCGAATATGGCAACACATCTACGGTTTTGATGACGCACGACGGCGAACAACGCAATGATGGGAAGATAAGCTACACGTGAGCCTTCTACAACATTTAGCTTCCCAAATCCAAGTTTGGAGCTCGACACTGTCCTTACATTGACTGCAAGGATTGTACTTTGTGAGGCGGTGTACTCTACCCTTATTATCAATACCTTACAAGAGGTTTGCTTACTCAGGTAGCGCCCGTGTACTGAAAGAAAAAGCAGGCCTCTTTTCATCAGGCTAACGAAAGTGCGGCCGTCAATGCGAGGTCAGACAATAACGTCGACAGTGCCACATCCTGCAAGGCTACATCCTAGAAGAATAAGATATTTCACGTACATATACAAGATTATACCACTTCTTTTGTAGTATTACTTGCAATCATGGGCAAACCAACTAAGAGATCAGCAAATCTTCAACGAAAAGGCCTGACAGCAGACGCTTTGCTAGCCCAGTCGTACAAGCAATGTAAGAAAAGGCTAGCTGCATCAACAGACAGGAACTACAAGGACGCACAGAAACTATGGGACGAGTATGAACCCTCTATATCAGACATAATCTACTTGCCTAAGATACTAAAGTGGATCAGATACTGCGCATACACCGGCAGACCTTCTCTGCTGCAGCCAGGGTCACATGTGCCTGATGTCCACCAACTTAAGCAATTCTTACATTGGTGGGCTGGGAGTTCTGAAGGACGAATCCAAGCACAAGTGAGCGTTGTCTCTTGCGAGGTTGTCTGGGCTAGAGTTCAATCAGTTATTCTCCAAGTAACAGGAAATCGTGTACCTACTCAAGTCAACACAGATGTACTCGCAGTAAGTGGGCAGTATCTTTTGAGGGAGACAGCGTAATCTAACAAATGTAGTGGATACGAACAAACCTCACTCAGGAACTTTGTTTAACGACAGAGAGAGTGAAAAAAGGTTTATGTGACTTGGTTGTGTTCACAAATCTTATGAAACAGCTTTGGTGTCACGACGCTGACGAATTTGAGTGGGAACGCGAACGTGTGCAGACCGCCTTTCTACTGCAGATACACATGTTCACGGGAGGCCGGCCTGGCGCGTTTGTCCCTACGGGATACTACCCTGACATCCATCTAAAATACGAGGATGTCGAGTTTTTACTCATCCGCGTAAAAGATGGGCAGGAAAAATTTGGCCTAGTACTACGACAAGGATGGAGAAAAGGAGAAAAACAAATGTTGGATTCAAAGTGAGTCTCTCAAAGTCCATCATAAACAGCGCTGACGAAAATTCAGGTTGCGTACCCTCTGGACGGAGGACGAGAGCATGATCTACTGCCCCGTTACGTCTTTTCTTGCATTGGCGCTTGCAGATGATGCATTTGTTTCAATAAAAAGCCGATCTGATCTTGAAAGTTTGAAGCTGGACGGTGGCGAAGACGTACGAGTCTTTCCATTCAAAGCTGAGATGCACGGAAAACCCTTCTTGGTAACGCGACGCGGAGGCACCATGCCATATTCGAGTTGGTGGTACAAACTCAAGTCCCTTAGCCAGAGAGCAGGGTATATGGAATATATCCGTCCCTACGATATAAGAAGGGGTACTGCGAACAAGCTTGATGGTAAATGAATCTCAACGTCTCGGATTATGGCCCTAATCTTTCGTAGAATCATCCAGCGTATCGACCAATTCAAGAAACCAACTTTTGGGTCACTCAAGTGATGCTATATATCAGCAATATTACCAGTCCGATATTTCAGCTGTAGATATAAAAGGCATTGTTCTGCGCGGTAAAGCGGACGCAGGTTTTGACGTTCAAACATTGCGCCGCAACCGCAGGCTCAAAAGATTACCCTCACGCCTACCATCACGAGAGCACCAAGAGTTCCTTGCCAACTGGAGACGCTTAACATGGGAGGGCGAGGCCAGTAAAGACGTCTGTGGCAAGCGGGCACGAAAGCAGGCTTGGAAGGCATTACAAAAATCGTGGACAGAGACTTACGTCACCGTTATCGCGCCAGAGCCCCCAATGCAAAGCAAAATCCCCAAATCTGTTGAGCGTTTTGGCAAATTGGATGAACCTACAACATTAAACGCTATCATGATGCAATACGACCCCCATCGGAAACTTATCAAAGAGGCTGCACTGCCTACCGAGTACAGTTTGCGAGCGTCTCCGATATTGGATAGCCTTTCGTGCTTAGCCAGTAAGAACTACGAACATCCAGCAGCCTGGTATCCAGGTACCGAACCGCGTCGACTCACAGATAAGAGAACGGAATGTCGATTCTGCAGGAAAGATTTTACTACGTAAATTCCACTACTCCTATAAACTGACACAGTAGCTAATGTATCTATAGAATGGCCCACAAACATCAGCAGCAGCATGTAGTGACATGTGCCTCTACACGAAGGATGCTATCAGCCGAAATGTCATGGCGACCACGTCTCTGCCATCGATGTAATATCTGGTTCGATAAGCTTGAAGACATTCGAGTACATCTGAAAGATCATTTTGACGAAATTGATACGTACTGTGGGATTCTTAGGCTTCGAAGTATTGTTGTATCAGCAGGAAGATGCCCGTTCTGCCTGGCAAACTCATGCTGGGTTAGGTGGGGGGAATATGAGAAAGTTGTTACAGCATTCACAAGCTCGGAAAATTTCAAAGACCACCTAAAAAAGCACTTGATGGAAATAAGGCGTGAGGGAGAGTCCCATCATTGTCCCCATCCAATTTGCTCGCAAGAGAATTCTTATGTCTGGGCAGACCTCATTCATCACTTCTACGATGACCACGGTATCACAGTGGATTTGTTTGGTACGGAAAGCTTTACAACCCAGCGCCCCCCTTCTGTGAAAGAGTCTCTCTTTATACCATCAGATACGGAAGATTCAGAGCATGAAGCGTGGCTAGGGATACAAGAAACGTCCGCGAGAAAGAGGCAGAAAAAGACACTGAAACCGAGAGAAATGTTATTGAAGGACCTCAGAGGCTAGTCTATGTAGAACTAAACCTTAGTAACTGCAAATTGTCTCCTCTACGTAATTAATTAGTACGCTTGTTCTATAGTTTCTCATGAACTAAGGCTATGATATAGGGTTAATATTTTGTTTATCATGTAGAATATGAATAAGACTAGTTTACATCTGATAAAGCGACAGACCACCTTGTGAATTGTATGTGATAGCATAGTCGGCTTTTATATCTGTGTGAGCCTCTGACGTTGTATTGCTAATGTCCGTACTGTGAAAGTAGCCTCCTCCGTACTCATTCACAGTAACACCGTGACTACATCTTGTACAATACCCCTCCACACACCGTAGATGATCGATTATCCAGATAGCGACATCCATAGTTACATATTCTTTGCCTTTCAACACTCGTAGGTCACTGGTGATACCATGGCTATGTCCAGTGGTAGTCATATCTTGGGTTATAGGTTTTGCTGTTGCCGGTGTAGATGAAAAGTCTGAAATGGGTGTATGGAAACTTCTGGATTTGCGTTCAAATGATAATACACGCATCGCATCTTCTAGTCCAATCACACGTTGAGCATCCTGGTCCATTTGAGCTTGTTGTCCGAGTGCGACAAACTGTATGAGATAGCGAGGATGAATGAACCAAAGATAAGGGGGGATTTCGCACTGTCCATGACTTGCAGTTACAATTGCTAGCCGTTTTCTAGCTGAGTTCCCCAATCTGATTATTTCAAAAAGATGTTCTCCCGTGAACATCACATTCAAAAAATCCGACAAGGGTGGAATTGTAGTCATAACTGAAGAGTAGTGGGTCCAGATACATCTGGAAGTTCTCGATAAATAGTTCCAGGACATAGACCATAGCTTTGAGAGTTATTAACGTTCTTTATATATCTTTTGGACATAATCGTGTAAGAACACGGTTTCACGTCTTAGTTTTTTCAAAAACCAGATTTCACTTCTCGAATGTTGCAACCGAAGTGCGGAAAGCTAATTACTAGGCTTTATCCTTATTCTATAAGTCTTGAAAATGAACACACATAGTTTCTGTATAGCAAACCAAAGTATAAGACGACCACTCTCCCCAAAGGGACTGCATTCTACAGATCACGACACAATCACCAAATGGGCTCTCTTGGCTACTTGTATCTCCACAAAGACAGTGCACTATTCCGACCTACAGCACCATTGCATCAGCTAGAGGGATTCTCAGAAGCAATCGGCATGTCAAATCAGGCGCTGCCAACGCTTCTATCACGTACACATAAACCCCGGGTGAGGCTCGAAATAGTATGCTTACTAATACAGAGCAAGACAACACGAAAAGTATAGTTATGGATTACTATGACTACTATGCTCAAGCTATTGCAAAAAAGGTCACGTCAAGACCCCTTCAATACGAATACGAGGATTACAAAGACCCGAGGTTCAGCATTGGCACAAAGAATGATAGCAGTCAGAAGTATGTAGGAAATGGATGCAGTGATGAAAACGACGACGAATATTGCGATGAATGCGACGACGAATGCGACGACGAATATTGCGACGAATGCCATGATAGATACTGTGACGAGTGCCACAACGAATGCATCGACGACTGTTGTGACAAATGCGACGGCGAGTGCTGCAAGGAATGTGACGATGAGTGTGATGGCGAGTGCTGCGATGAATGCTGTTATGGGCGTAGTTGCTATGAATCTAGCTACGATGATGGTAGTTGTCATAGTTTGTAACTGCGATGACCTCGACGGATGTATTTCGGTAAGCGACATATAGCAGAAATCGTCACAACACTCACTGCTTAGCTAGTCTACTAGTTATGTTCATGTATTTGACTGAAAATATTATTGTGGGAGAGAATTAGTAAATGAGTTTCTTGTCGGTTAAAGCTGGTTCAGTGTCGATCTTTTGAAGTCATGCCTTCCCTGCAAAGAGCTAGGATATGTAACCGCAGTCTATCATAGCCACCAATGTTAAAATCTTGCATGATTTGTTTATATAGTGGCTGAATCTAAGGAGTGCTGTTAGCCTACCATTTCAATCATTCGAGTTTAATCTGTCACTTGCTATACTATCTTTGGTTCTAGTGCTTCACGCATGAATCACTTGGCTTGATATTCAACTCTGCAGCTCTGATTTCGTGCTTCCGGATCTACCTGATTGGCTTTGCAGACCTGTAGGTACTGCATTGCCGTTCAAAGTGGGCAGATGACTAGTAGCATAGCCACCCCACGGCGGCAATATGTATGTACGCTTAATTTCTGTATGCAGTTGTACCAAAAGAAACACTGCAGATTCTGAGACAGCGCTTAGGCATTGTGTATTAAAGGCTTCAAATAACCTCAAGTTCAATTTCAACTTCTATATACTAATATTGTCGAATCTTTACAAACTATCACACCAAAGAAAATGGCTACTCCTAGAAACCTCTTCACCTCTACTTTGATTGTTGAAACTTGTACATTATGCTCCCAAAGCTTAGAAGAGGAGCTGTATTGCCTTCCTTGCACATGCGTATGGGATCTTGATCTATGATATTACCCAGAGGACGAGCTGACATGTCTTACCTAGATTCTCTGTGCTCAATGTGAACAGCAACATGAAGCGTTTCGCGACTTAACCGAAGCCATCACCAAAGTATATGTAAAATGTCCCAGCCATCGCGCTGCTGGTTGCGTGATAGCAATCCGAACTTCCTCGTCGAAGTGCGCAATTGACTCATGCTGTGGGGACGAAGCACTCAAAGATCGGATAACTAAGATCATTACCGCTTGTGGTACGTCGATATTTGTATATGTTGATGAAGCTAATCTCAGTAGGGCATGTTTTTTGTGAGGCCGATTGGTGTATGTGGACAAGTTTGTGTCAGCCACCGACTTGCCCCACGTGCAGGACCGCGGTCTCAAGCCTCAGTACATTCTCACCAACTCAAAAGGAAATGGCTTCACCAACGACAAACCAATCTTTGGCCCAATTTAATAATACGGAAAGAATGTTTTACGAATCAGAGAGCGGCCGAAAATCCTTCATGAGTGCCTGGAAGGACTTTCGCCATGAATGGAGGACAAACAAACACAATATCTTAGCGACTGAAGGACTCATACGTCGTACTCGGACACAACTCTTAGGAATGGGAGTTCTTATCGACAGGATATGCCGAACCGAAAGGCCGCCACCGACCCGCAAGATTCGTGAATTAGATCAACAATTTTCTCAGCTGAGTCAAGCTAATAGAGGCTTTTTGATAGAGCAAGGACATCTCTGCCGTCTTGCAAGATTGACGAAGCATCTTGTCACAGCGAGAGCTCTTTGGGAACAAGAATTACTACTCAAAGCGCAACGCGATCTAAATGAGTTTGGATTGGAAGAATAGTTCGTTACAAACGGCATTTGAGTCATGCTACAATCTATACGACATCTCCATTTTGTAATATGTCTAAATTCAATCCACTGAATCCACTGAAGTATACATACTGGTCGCCGATCTTCATATACCCTACTAATGTAAGGCGTTCCCCAGGCAAGAGAGTTCCTTTAACATTATGAGTTGAAAAGGTGTTTCCGGAACAATCGAAAACGACCTCATTGTCTCCTTGTTTGACACTACCAAACACTTGAATACCTGGGGAGCCGCATGCGCCGGCCAAGAGGCAATAGTCTTCTATCTCTTTTGGAAAGTAATGCTGCTGCATATTTATTGATGCAGACGCGTGCAAAGGCTCGGGTTCGTAGGGCCTGACATTACTTGTCCTTTCGAAGCATCGAATACATGGTAAGGCATCTGAAGGTATACTGCTAAAGTCGTAGGTAGGCACCTTAGTACTTTCCAGTTGCGATGACTTGTTGAGTGCAAGACAACAAGCATTCAAGCTAGCATTAGCTTGAGACTCTGAGGCACCAACGATGCGGTTGGATCCCACATATGCTGGGGACCATGACGGGTTTGGTATATTGATAGCAGATTCTTCCGTGGCGTAAAGCATTAGCGACATCCCTTAATCGACGATAACGGCGACAATGGAGGCTATTTTGGTGGTTGGAACGGTAGTGACAGCGACGGTCTGAATATGTGAGCCTTGGTTTCTGAGGAAATACAGTATGCCGAGTCAATTTGGTACTAGTATTGGATAGCATTGTGTTAGCTACATCATAGAGGATATACCTATGTTAATCAAGCTACCCTACTTCTAACATTACATTCGACTATGCTTTACAGCCCATGCTGGTGTAATTTTGTAATAATTGTGTTGTGTCAGAAAATGAAAATTGATTTCTGGCAAGATAATCCCCGGAGCTAACTGTTTTGGATTTTGGTGCCTGTTTTCTAAAACTCGAAACCTAAAACGCATAAGTGCTCCCCATGCAACCAATGAGACTGGAAAATCAAAACAAACAGCTCCTACCATCAAAACTCATTATCCGTAATACGAAATCTCCGTTATGACATACTTATTCTTAAATTAAATATTTAGATTAATATACATATTTTAATAATGTAGCTCTTGAGTTTTTAGATATCTATTCAGGTTTGCTAGAGCTGCAGGTGTGCAGGAGGTAAGCGGGTAGCGATTTGGCTATTATTTTTGGGTGGGGTTGTGCTGCTATGAGTGGCCGCCATTTTCCGTTTTCGTCGGTTGTATGGGAGAGTGCTCCAGTTCACAAAATGCACTAAGCCGCACCTGGTTTAGCATCGGCTATCCGGATATCCAACCGGACAGCTAAACTTCAACCAGAAAGCAGCTAGTTACTCACTATCATCGCGGAGTTTGCTTTCTGTTTATCGAAAATCATTAGGCATTTTGGGATGAACTGAACACCTAAACTTTTGATTCCTAATTTCATTCTTAACTCCAGCAACTCTTCCCATAGTTCCATATTACATACAAGCATGCAAAACATTGGTCACAATGCGCAAAGTGAGGGGTTGCTTCCAGCAGCGCGTGAAGCGAAAACATAGCACTTTCAACACTTCTGGAGAAGCATATTTTGAGACATTTCAGATTCTTCTTATAACACATCAATGAAAAGCATTAACTGGGTATATCTGTATCTGAATACGGATCTTCTGAATTATTCGTTGTGAACATCTGTAAGGTGGCGTTGCCGGTGCCGCCTATTCCGAAGGAACCACAGCAATGAGACTAGCATAACAACTGCAATGACACCGCATATCATGCCTGCTAAAAGCTGCGGCGAAGTATTTCTAACTTCCCGTGGAGCATACTGGCCCGCAAATGTGACTTGCGCAAGTGTCGGAAGATCAGAGGCGATGATGGGGCTTACAAGGGAGCGTGTGTGCATAGTGGCGTGTTTTTGTGTTATGTGCTTATTACTAACATTTTCCGCACTTCGAAATCTCATGTGTTGTCTTTCTTTTATAGTAAGATCCCATGTCAGTACATAAGACGAAGGGAAGAACCCATAGGAAAGAAACCACATAACGGCAGGAAGAAGAGAAATTTCATTAACGGTAATTGCATTCTCAAATATCAGACGACAACAGCCTATGATTGAAATATTGTAAACGTTTCTCTGTAAAGAGATACTTTATTTCTTGTGTATGATTTATGATGTTGTTAGTCAAGAGAAAACATTACATATATAGCAACAGGTAGCACAGTGAAAAGTATCGCCTCATATCCTCTTCCCCCATGGCTCAACTACAATGCTTTAGGATTTTGGTAGCTCTATCTCTTGTAGTGAATATCGCTACGCACAGTTGGGTAGAGCGACTATATGTAACAAAGGGGGGTGAACCAATCGAGCCACCCGGCTACCCCCGCGGAAATGGTAAGCAGCTGTATCATGTTGGGAGCATAGGCTAATTTGTAGTTTTACGCACACCATCTTTTAGAGATGAGGATATGACATATCGCCTCCCTCCTGCAGAGCGCAACGAAATTTGGCAAAGTGATCTCGCATGCAAATCTAGTCAGATAACGTACAACCAGACAACCGGAAGTCCAAGTCTTCGTGCACAACCAAACGATACTGTGATACTTCTCTACCAGGAAAATGGGCATGTTACCAAGGTAGCAGATGATCCTGGTCATGCGACTTATGGGACAATTGCAGTATTTGGTACGTTGCACTCATTGCCTACTGACACCCTGCAGTACCTCGCACTACCTAAAGACGATGGAGGGGCATACGATCTGCTAAAACTGGCTAGTTATGATGACGGGTTATGTTATCAGGATAACAAGACGCCTATTGCCCTTGAACGGCAATCTTTACATCATCGACCTTCTCTTCCTGAGGAAGGGACAGATGTCTGGTGCGGTATAACCATTCAACTACCCAAACATGTTCAAAAGGGTCAGATTTATACTTTGGTGTGGGTCTGGAACTTCCAGGGAATCGGGTTTGATGAATTATACACAACGTGCATAGATATTATTATGTATTAGGTAGAAGAATCATATATAGCGGATAGGTAGATCAACTTAGTTCATTTCCACCAACAAATGATCGATACTGTGAAAGTTGAGGAGAAGTCTACGTAGCCATTGTCGCAAAGTGTTCAAGCTTCTCGTCAATCTCTAATGAAAATTAACGCAATTTCTTGAACGGTGTTGAATCACTAACCATCACAAATGCTGCTAAACTCTTCCGTGTTTTGATTGATATGTATCATCCAGAGGGGCCGCGACTTCACCTGGAGCAGAAGTCTGTCTAAAGCACGGAAATCATTCCGGTATTGCTGGTTGACTCCATACACTGCTCGAAAGGCCCAACGATTAATGTGTGCTTGATGCACCGCCAGCGCTGAGACACATAGCGAGCAATTGCAACTTGTAGTCTGCATTTTTGTAACAACTGGTATGGATTCGATAATGATGCTGAATGTAATCAAGAGGAATTCTGAAGAGTGTTTATTGGAGAGATTAGCCTTCATCATTTACATATCTAGAATTATGGACCACGCCTAGACACTAGCTGAAAGAATTCAAGTGGAGTCGCCTAATGGCACTATGACTAGTATGAATTTTGAAAATGAAATCTGGAAAATGGAAATGAGCAAAAAGTGAGTAAAAACGAATTCGATTGTTAGCTAAACAACGCAGAAGACTAGGTACAATAAGAAATAGTATGCTATCATTTGATGGAGTTGACGAAATGCATAATCCAGTATAACAGACATCCAAGCGGCAATGAAAGCTCATAAGAGATTTCTCCGTAGTTTAGATTACCTTGATGAACAGCCCAGAAATAGAGTACTCGATTGCGATCCTTATGTGAGTACAAGCCAGCGCGGGGTACGGGTTTATCCAGCAGGTTGTTTAGTTTCTCCCCGCTCATACCATAGCGGTAGCGTAGATGAATACTGCTATGATAGAACCTAGCCCTTGATCTAATACTTGGGATGATATGCATAGGTTCCTTCTCGTGCGCAGCCAACAGATGTTCAAGGCGGCCTTTGACCTCCTCGGCTATGTTAGAGCGCAATGTTGGACCTGGCACTCGTGCGTCCATAATACAGTCGAACAGAGCTTGTTGAAATAGCATCTCCCGTTGCCGAATGAAGCTGGACACATTTTGGGAGGCCTGGCATGATACATTTGCAATACAAGCAACATCACCCGCCAGGTTAGCATGATTTGTGCTTTGCGTTGGTGTAACAGAAGGCGGAGTATCTGTTGGCGGTGGACTAAAAGACGAAGACACATGCGACTTCTTAGGACGCGGCGACGGGTCCTTCTCGAGAGTCGTATGCTTTTGAGACGCTGATATATCTACGCCACATTCTGGAGATTCCGCAGGTGACTCATCAAGGATACGAGCTTCTGGCAATGCGACTGAAGTGTTGGTAGAGCCTTCTTCCTGTGACTCTCTGTCTATGACTGGTTCCACCGAGAGCGTCGTATCCGCACACTCTCCCGAGGATGCAGCCGTTGGATTCGTTTCAAGGCTTTTTCGTTGAGTGAGCGAGGTTTGTGAAGGGTTCGGAGGCCCATAGTAAGCTTTAGAAATTTAGCAATAGTATGGTATCATGGAGGTTGCATGCATACCTATCGTCTTCTTTCGTGACGATCTTCTGGGTGTCATCTTGATGGTCTGCGAAAGATGAGGTGCTAATTGGATGGCATGTGCTCAAAGAATTGATATTGATTTAGTTGTAGTTGTATTGAAACTGAAAGTCAACCAGGAGGGTTTATGTGCGCATAGGCGGAAGGGTGTAGTCGCGTACGGGCTTTTCAGCCCCACGGGCGCACAGTGGACAGGAACCGATGGTTCATGCGGCGCGGATAGCTGACCAATAGATCACGTTGTTGGGCCCATAAGCGCCGTCTTTGCGTCGGGCCAATGTGCCCGTATGGACTGCCGGGGTATGCGGGATATACGCACGCAGGGACTGTTGGCTTGCATGCATGCTCGTGGCGTACACCCAGAAAGTGTGCTCGTGATGTTGGAGTGCGCGTCTCCTAATTGCCTAGGCCTAAAGTTCCGATGCACATGAAGGACCCACAAGGTCTCCACTATTGCTCGAGGTGATGTTACATCGAGGGGTCCAGGGGACCGTAGCCCGCGGGGTAATCACGCTCCTGCATTGAAGTCGCACGTACAGCAGTCCGATGCAACCAACGAGAGGAAGTAAGCAAGAAAGACCGAAAATCTCCTCGACATGCTACACGCATGCAGATTTCAAAAACAAAGTTACGATTTAAGGAACCTAGTATGATACAATCCATCATATTAAAACTGTCACAGCTCCTCTCAACATCTTAAATATTCCTTGCTACTATGTATACTATATATCGTCTACGAAAAACGAGATCTCGCCATCGCACTTACCTTAGTATCTTCAGGTTGAAATCCACAATGTAGAAGATGTATGTCCTGCTCACACCGGCGCACACCATGCCGAACGGCTTCCTCGAAATGGGCAGTGCCGCACACTTAATTGCATTAGTCTCGCATACGCGTGTCAAAGATGATCTTCATACCTAGCGCCGCCATACTTCCTGCCTCAGCCAAATTTTCTTTGCTTATGAACCAACCGAGGTCCAAGAATTGATCGGTCCGAAAACAGCGCTCTGATATACCAAGAGAGGTGTGGTCCTGCACCACACCCTCGCCAGGAACATACATGGCTAATGTGAAGATGTGGCGTTGGTCACTGTTCATCAATCTTTGTAGGATGGATTTCACCCACTGTTCCTGACCTGTCCGAAATCAGCGTTATTCTTTTATGACTAGTCTCTGCTTACTGGTCGTTTCGAGGAACCAAACAAGAGTAATGCGTCGAACTCTAGCACTCTGATCCTCATGAGCAACAAGCAGATCGCGTATTGCAAGTAAATGTGCTACAATCCCAATGCCACTGGCTAAGAATAACACTTTGTCATAACGGTTGAGATGATGTGGAGAACCGTATGGGCCGTCAACTATTGACGATAGCCGCAGGTTGGCGGCGTGGTGTAAGTTAGCACTGAATCCTGCAAGACGTTGAACAATCAGAGTTATCTCAGACCCATCCACCCAGGCTATTGAGTAAGGGTGTGCCTGGATAAACCCTGCACGATGGCGCGACACACCCGGCAACGTTAGATAGATATACTGTCCTGGACGAATCAGCCAATGCTTCTTCAGTGGCACAGTGACACTCGCTGCGTCAGGAACGCCACTTTTGCTTATGAAAGCATTTACTGTTACTCCATTCGCCGTTTTAAGGCCTAAGTTTTGATTGCCAAGCCGAATAAGCCAAAGGATTTTTTGAACAAGCCAGGCTGCCGAAGTTAGACTAAGGCAGACAAGGGCTCTTCGGTTACGGAACGGAATATGGAACCAGAGCACACCGACGAACATCAATGCAAAAAGCAGATGTGTCTTTATGAAAAGCTCAAAAATATATCGACGAACAAATATGAATGAAACGACTATCAAAGCAGTGGCGAGAGAAAGAAGCTATAGAGCATTGAGTGTAAGCGTTTGTAGAGGCCATTTCGTTGAGTACGTACCAACGATTGTACTATCGTAAGACGTGGGCCCAACATCGCATGTAAAACGCCGTGTACCAGGCCTTCTGCAATGCAAACGCGACCCACCCAACGATGGATAAGAGATGATTGGCTTGGGTGTAGTCGAATAAGTCGGTCTCCAAGCAGACTAGTTCTTCCTCCCAATAGAAGTGGTACAAGGTTTATGATGAATAGACTCCCGCAGCGATTGGCTAATTCCTCACGATTGCCGACATCAAGAGCGCAAGCTGCAATATTGGCGGCAAAATAAATAACGATCTTCAAGAAAGTGAGAACAGACACATTGTCCGAGCCGATCCGACGACGGTAGAATGTTGTGTAGATCAATCTTTTACGCAGGAAAGAACACAGCCTACGCCGTGCAGGTGTTTCCAAGAAGCGAAGCGCTTTCCAGATGAGAAGCAGACCAAATGCAGAGGCTAATGCCACCGCGTAGACCAAGCTAGTTTGCATGATTATTTGCCTCGGAAAGGTCCAGGCCGTACGCCCGGCATATATATCTGGCCTTATATCCGAGCAATGCTTAAAATGGAAAATGAAAAAACAAGAACCGAAAGCTGATAAGTGGAATAGTGGCGTGTTTGCGGTGAGCGATTTGCGGAAACCCGTTGTTCAGAATGGAGCGCAACGTGGGACTTTGGCCCCACATTCATGGTCAGGGGTTCGAGTTGCGCCGTACATATGCAGAGAAGATCTCTGATCCTTCAAATATAGCTGCGCTTATGCGGGCATTCCTATTGGCCCAAATATGTCCTATGAACCGCCGTGCCTTGTTGGTACAGCATGTGGATTTTGCCACGGCCAATAAGTTTTAGGCTTAGTTTGCAGCGCGCTTGTTCCACCAACTGCGGGTTTTATAGATACATATACCATGCAGTTGTAGCAAAAAACTGTCAATGACAACCATTCTTACCTTGTTATTGCTCTACTCAATCAGTCGTAATTACTATGGCATCGAAAGAAGCACAGAAGCTGTTTGATCGTCGAAGGACCGGTCTCGATCGGAAGGCCCGAGATCTCATCATGAAGTCGCTGTCCATGCACAACGTCGATCTCGGAATCACTATCATATATGAGTTCGGGGAAGAAGTGAGCATATTTCGCTCTCATTTAGACGACGGGCGTTGGTGGTCCACAGTACAGGACCTGGTGAGTTTGTTCCAACTTCTGGCATGTAAGAAATATCCTAACTCACAATGTGAATGCTAGAAAAATACGTGTGGTAAGGGTATCACAGGGATGGGAGTTATTAATGAGGAAACCCGGGGCCTTTGGGAGTGGCAGGTTCACCAGGAACGAAAAAAACGACCTCAAAGCAACTTTCGTAACCCTCGCTCAGGGTCCGATGGGAAACGAGAGTCACCTGAGGAAATACTCAGAACAAGCAGAGGACTTTTGACAGCTGGGCCTGCTGATGATTCAGAGGACGACGGTTCGGGAGATGAGACCTCTAACGACAAGGCTTCAGAGGGCAACGAAACACCAGAAACATCTGCTGATGAAGATGATCCATCAGACGACGACGATGACGATGAAGAGCCAATAAAGACGAAGCAGAATTTCAGACAAAGGAAACAGCCTTTACGACGCGTTAAGAGCACTGGAGGCTCATATCATGGGTCGCCAAAACGCCCACGTGAAGACGACGCGATGTCGATGCAATGGAGTATGTCTGACCCGCCTCCACAGCAGCCACTTTTTCAGTATTCACCAAACTTCAACAATTACACGCACCACCCTAACAGTAACCCCAACGGACAATTTACCTCTTTACCAAATCACCCAGCCCCGGCACTATCCATGCTTCAACAAGGACATAACCCGATAACAGTGCATCAACCCGATATTTACAACTCAGGTTATGCCCCAGAGTTAGGATTTGGTGCTCATATCTATCAAGAACCTATGCAAACAGGTTCCATGGGTTCACGTCCAGTTCAGATACCAGAGGTGCCACAGCCAAATAAAGCCAAGAGAAGCAAATCTACTTCTGCTGTAACAAAGAGAAGAACCTCGAGAAGGTTTAAAGAGTAAGGGTTTAGGATTCTCAGTTCTTTTCATTCATTTGTTCGTTTTCATCCCTCAAATTTTATAGTTATGTCAAAACTGCTAGTCTTCTTAGTTTGGCGTTTTGTAACCTAGAGTAAATAGCAATAAAATTATTCAGCCATTGATGGACAGTCTCTCTTAGAAGATGCAATTATGAATGCATCGCCCATCTTCTGTAGCTAGAGAGCAGTTTATTTTGGTTTGAACTCCGAAGCTTCTATGACTCTGTGCTTATGCGAGCTAGCACGCGGCTGGCCAATAAGTTCTTTATCTCTAAAGATCATCCACTCAATGCTCTAGGGAACGCCCAATCGTACCACATATTGCAGCTATCCAGAAAACAACAAACATAATTAACGTCCATCCCTACGTGCCAGGACGCACGGTGTAACGGGACACCTTTTCTTTCGGATGTTCGGGTTGCCTGTAACGTACTCAAAGATAGATAAACACAATACGCAACCATTCTACAGCTCTTACTCTTCTAGTGCACTACCCTCCGGCGCTGAGAGATTTATTATTAACCACACTATTGCTCGTTCTATTAGTGCCGTCTGTTAACTTTCCTCTAATACCCCCTTATTTGCTCGCGACGGCATATACCTCTACATAGGTCGGCGGGCTAAAAAGAAAGCTAATATAGCAAAGAAGAAGACTATAGTCTTCTAATATTGATTTAGAGCAATAAGGACGTATTTGTTACACGGGTCTGGAGTGCTAATACTTCTCTGGCTCGATCCGGGTTAGGGCGAGTAGGATTAGGGTTAGCGCCGTGAGAGTTGCCTGGCGATTCGTAATGGAAAAGAGTTATGGA
>NW_006911576.1:0-17296 GCF_000523455.1 Bipolaris oryzae ATCC 44560 | reverse complement strand
ATAATTACGTTGTTGAGACATGACGCGTTATAGTGTTGACGTCGACGCGCTGGTGGGGCGTGAGCCATTCGCTTGGGTGAGCCATTCGCTTGTGAACCACGTTAAGTAGAAATTGTAATATAATAAAATCTTGTAATATGTATACTTAGAATTATATAAAAGCTTAAGAACTCTTTCTAAATACTATATTATTTAAGTAACAATTAGTAACTTCTCTTCTTTTAATCTTTAGATAGTCTAAACATATCAAAGATAATCTTTAGTTACTATAAGATAATGATTAGATAAAAAGACTTACATTTATTAATTGTATTATTGATTAGTATACTATTAAACTAATAAAATTAGCTGAGAAAGTAAAATGGATACTAATTGGCTAAAGTAGACCTAATATTACCTCTTTATCTCTATATAAGATTAAAGCTTACTAGGTTACTTTTTATCTTTATTAGGGAATCTTTTAAACTTAAAGTTAGAATCTATATCTAAATTCTTTTAGTACTACTTATTATTAATCGTTTGTTACTTTCTTTTCTCTATCTTATACTCATTTTTATT
The DNA here is from genome assembly GCF_000523455.1 of Bipolaris oryzae ATCC 44560. Lineage (NCBI taxonomy): Eukaryota > Fungi > Ascomycota > Dothideomycetes > Pleosporales > Pleosporaceae > Bipolaris > Bipolaris oryzae. The sequence goes on along the minus strand of NW_006911576.1, from coordinate 16,738 downwards.
AGTCTCTTTTTTTTTATTATAAACTTTTTTTTATACTTATTAGTATAAAATTTTTTAAGATATAGCTTATCATCTTCTAGTAATATATTTTTTTAAACTTATTTTAAAAAGAAAAATTTATATATTAATTAACTAAAATTGGTAGTTATATATAAAGAAATCTATAATAACTTACTTCTATTAGATATTTAAAATGATACTAGCTTAGCTAGTATTAAATTCTTGATATATATCTACTATATATTCATATTCATCTTATTTCCAAACAAGATATTCTAGATCTTAAGTTGATTAGTCTAGTATTTATTATGTACAATTATCGTAAAAATACCACTAAAGCCATATAAAAAAATTAATCAACTATAAATAGGTATATATCATAACGAAACTTATACTTAACTTATGTAAATACTAAAGAATAATTATATATTATCTTTTATATATCTTATTTTAGATTTAAGAATACCTTTTATATACTTTTATTAGATTATTTTTTATCTACTTAGTTAGTAATTATAAGTATACAACTATAATAAGAATTGATAAAAATTAACTACTACATTTATTAAAATAATATTACTCTATTAGTCTCTTGAGCTTATTAGTTATAAAATTTACTTTTATAACTTTATAAAGATTAATATAGTTATATAAGATTTTTACCTTCTTACTTACAATATATTTTGTATTAGAAAAAGAATTCTTAGCTTTCTAAAAGTTTCTTTCTTTTATAATTTGGTTGTAGTATAGTCTGACTATATATTAGTATAAATAGTATTACTAAGCTGGCTCTCATATAGAGTACTTAAACTAGTGGAGTAGTCTTTTTAGAAGCTATTAGAGCTCTATCTAGTACTAATATCAATTATTTTATTTTACTTATAGTTAAAGCTTTATACTGATTAATTATTACTATAATAAAAGAATATATTCAATATCTTGGTTAGTTTATTCTACTTCGATAGTATAAAGCTCTCTAGATTTATAATTAATATATGTTAAGCTAACTATTTAAATAAGTTTTTACTAGTAAGCTTACTCTTAATTATGTATATAGTTACCTCTTATAAAAGTATGTAGTAAATAAAAAATAGTAATATTACTATTTTAGAAAAAGTAGTAAGATAAGTTAGCAGAATAAATTATAAAACTAAAGTTTAGATTTCTTTTATTATCTATATAGACTAGCGTAACTAGTATAATTTAGTTAGTATAATTACTTTAAAATAGGTTATCAGTATTAAGATAATTCTAAACTCAATAATTCTAGTTTTGTTTACAAGTATTTAGTTAACTCTATTAACTACTTAACTATTATAAATTTTTGTTACGTATATAGTAGATTATAGTTCTAGAAATTTTTATAAAAGTATAAAATATACTTTAAACTTTAGATATTAGTAGTATAGATAGCGTATAGTAAGCTCTAGAACTATATATTAGAATATAAATCTAATTAATTATAATATTAACTCCTAAGTAGATTTATCTATATTACTAAATTCTAAAGTTGTAATATATAAGTTATTATAAATCTTTATCTTAGTTTAAAGCTAATCTTATAATTCCTAATTAATATCTTTTATTAGACTCTAATAGATTTTTGTTATTAGCTAAAAGGTTTAACTATATTAAATAATATAATNTACTAAAGCTTTTAATTAACTAATCCTATAACTACTACTATAACCAAATATTTTTCTTTATATTTTAACTTTTTGTTTTTGTATAAACTAAATTTTTACGTATTATATTGATTTCTTATACTAACATATCAAAAAAACACTTTTATTCAAAAGCTATCAATAAATTTAAAAAGATTTCAACTACTTTATATAAGAAGTACTACTAGAAGTCTAGTAAAAAGTTATTATTATATTTTATAATATAATCATACTACTATTTATTAGATAAAATACTATAAAAAATTAAGTTGTATTAGAAATTTAGTTTACTACTTCTTTATAAAGAGCTCTTTATATATCTAGTTTATTATATTATATATAAGATTAAGAATAATCAGTACTTCTAGACTATCACTCTTAGCTCTATTTAAGAATCTACTAAGTAACTTTTTCTTAGTTTTGTAAGGGTGTATTTTTCTCTTACTCTTTTAACATCATACTAACATAGTTCGATCATAATATAAATTATTTTTAAAATAAGTAAATTATAATTACGAAGAAGAATATAGAATTAGTTTATTATTATATGAAGAAGCAAACTAGTTTTAGTTTTTGGCTTTACTATTTCTATCTATACTCATTTTGATATATATAAAAATAAAATTAAAATGAAATTTTCTTCTATTTAGTAATTAATTCAATTAATATATATTAAATTACTATGATAAAAATAGAAATAAATGAGATAGAAACTAGAGAAAAATATAGTAATTATATAAGACTTAACTTCTATCTCTACTAAACTCTTAGTATTTTATATAGATAGAGATAGAGATAGAGATTACTAAGAGCTAGGTAGAGATAAAGATAGAGATTACTAAGAGTTAAGAAGAGATAGAGGTTAGGTTATTAAGAGTTAGATAAAGATAGAGATTAGGTCTTATATAATTACTACCTTATCTAACCTACCCTAACTCTATATAACTTAACCTAATACCTATCTCTATCTATTTAATACTATTAAGAGTATAGATATTCTTTTCTTTAGAGAACTTTTAGAATTTAAGAGAGTAGTAGCTTTTATAGCTATTAAGAATAAGTTATTAATATATACTAATAATATAAATCTATATATAAATATTAAAGTACTTAATATATATAATAATTAGCTCACTATTTATCTAGCTATCATTACTAACTATAATTATCTAATTATATAGAATCTCTATCTTCTTATACTATATAGAAAGGTAGTACTAACTAGTAAAGATTAGAAATAATAGAATAGACTAGCTAGCTATATTAATTATAGTGATAAATATTTACTTACGTATATCTACCTAGCTAGATAGCTTTTAGTAAAGCTCTTCTTTCTAACGCTATGATAATAAGCTTAGTAGTAATCTTATCTATTATAAAGCTATCTTTATTAAAGTTATAGATATCTTTATTATATATACTCTACTTAGCCTTTATTTTTTCTATAAGCTTCAACTAGCTCTTAATCAAGACTAGATCTTTATATAGAGCTTTTTACCTATTATATATCTAATTTAAACGCGTTCTTAGTCTGTCTTTACGCTTAATAAAGTTAGCTAGCTACTTCTATTTAACTTAGTTAGCACTACGCGTAGCTAATAGTCTATTAGCTATATTATATATAGTAGTATAGGTAGGTGTAAATCTAGGTATATCTAGATTAAGTATATAATCAACTATTACCTTCTATTCTAGCTTAATAAGCTTCTTTAAGTTAGGCTAGTAATTGCGTCGCGTAGGCTTTCTATTACGTCTATTCTATAGCGTTATTTATATTACATTATTTATTCCTACTATATATTCGTTACTATAGATTTAATTAGTATTAAGAGAAAAGATAGTAAGCTAAATATGTATTTTATCTAAAGGTATTTAGAATATAATACGTAGAGTGGTTATCTATAGAGTTAAACCGCGTAGGTAAACTTAGTGGGGTGGCTAACTCGCCTGTCTAGCTAACGCGCTTATCCAGCACGTTAATTTATATATTATCTTATTTCTTAGTTACTATTATTAGAATAGTACTACTAAGTAATATTGTAAACTTATATATAAACTAAGAATTATAACTTAGCTTTAAAATATTTATTAGTATTAGTTTTAAAGTGATTATTTACAACTGAATATTTCCTAATCGCTAATTTTAAATTGAAAATTTAATATAAAATCTATAAATTTATTTCTGATTTTGAACAGCTTATTAAGTATATATAACAATTATAAATTGTTAGTTTAAGTATTATTATTTAATAACTTAATATTTTATATATAAATATAAAATAGACTTAGGAGTTAGTTAAGTCTATAAGCGTTCTATAAAAGAAGCTTTAAATCTTATAAATCACGGATCTAAGAGTCATTACACTAAAACTTAATATTTTATATATAAATATAAAATAGACTTAGGAGTTAGTTAAGTCTATAAGCGTTCTATAAAAGAAGCTTGAAGTCTATAGTTAAATCGTTCTCTAGCTATAATAATCTACTTATTATCTATATTATCTACTACTTAGGTTTTTACAACCATCTTAATTTATACTTATATGAGCTACCTTTTATTTTAGAAGGTATTTATTCTACCTCTCTATAATACTCTCTTCAAAAAAATGTTTAGTAGGTAATAACTATTTTAAAATTAGCACTAGTAAATATCTTTTAACTTGAATTATAATCCGTGGTTTATATAGGAATTTTCTAGATTACATAGGAGTACTATTATTATAAGAGTAACTAAAAAATAAGATAATATATCAATTAAGTTATTAAACTTATAAGATATAATACTATAAAATATACCTAGAAAGAATAATCTACTAATTGTAATTATAGTAAGATGCTTAATACTAGAGTTTAAAGAACTATTTAAGAAAAAAAAGTAATAGATTTAGAAGAATATTAAGATTAGAACTAAAGGTTATATTAGAAAAAGAAGTAAAGTTAAGCTTTAAGAAAATATTCTCTATAGTGCCTAAATATAATACTAAGCTAAAGAATTATTTATAAAAGAACGTAAAGAAGATATTTATCCTACTAAGATTAAGCCTAATACTCTTTTCTACCTTATTTATAAATAATCTAACGTGTTTCGCTAGTAATTCGGCCGCCCTAGTGATTCGGCCACCTCCCCGCGATACCCCACCTCTATAATAATACCGCGTAGTTTCTCAACAATATAATATATTAAAAGTCTATACTAAAGAAGAATTATTTCTTACAATTACTAATTTTAATTCTAAATAAATTCAAAGTTAGAAATACGCTATAATTACCTATAATATTCTAAAACTAATAATTTATAGCTAACGCGCTAGGCGACACTTATAATACAGTTATAAACTATAAATTTAGAGTTAAATAAATCTAAAAGAAAAGAATATTCCTAAGTATATAATAGTTAAGTCTAAGTAAAAACTACTTTATAGAAGAGGTAATATATAAGATATTGCTAATAGACTACTCTAAGAGTATATAAGAAAGAAGATAAAAAAGAATAAAATTAATAAGTTTATTAAGTATAATTTTAAGCTCTATATACGCTAGAGCTATCTATATAATTACTAGTAAGCTCTCTATAAAGATCTAGTACTTATTAAAAGCTAGTTTAAGATAGTTTAAAATATTAATATTAAGTAGAGTATTATAAATAAAAATATATATAACATTAATAAGACTAGCTTTATTATAAATATGATTTTCTTATAGTTAATTATTATAGACCTAGATAAACTAGAATAAATAAAGAAGATTAAGTTAAGTAATTATATATAGACTATACTAACATAAGGCGTTAGATTGATAAGTATATATATTCTAATATTTCTTATTCTTTACTAGGAAGATTTTAATCCCTATTAAGTTTATAGAGAATCTATTATATAACTAAATATACTAAGTTAGTTCTACTATTTAGATAAATAATAGTCTAGTACTTAATTAGCTTTATTACTTTAATTTCTATATATAGCTTATAAAGATATATAAGCTGCTTAATATTTATAGTTATAAGGGCTACTACTTAATAACTTTCTAAGATCTCTATAAGAAAAAAAATAATCCTTCTCTATATACTTTTCTACATATTATATCTTCTATAGTCTCTTAATATAGACTACTTCTTACTATTAGTGTATATTTTTAGTAAGACTATTTTAGTTTTAGTATATGATTATATCTACTATATTAATATAGAAATCTTTCTATCATTTTTAAATAGGCCTATCATAAAACTATTATACTTAATAATATCTATAGAGAGTATTGAGATACTAAGCTTACTCTATATAATTACTCTATTATTTTAGTATAGCTTAATAATATACTATATATACTAACTCTACTAGTAAGAAAAAGTATTATTTAGAAGCTAAATATACTATATATACTAACTCTACTAGTAAGAAAAAGTATTATTTAGAAGCTTAATATACTATATATTATTAACAAAATGGAGATTTAGACTATACTTATTAAAAATGATAAATAAATCTAGTAAAAATCTTAAATGAATTCTATTAAGAACGTAAATATAGTAGTAAAATAAGAGAGTATAGTATATTGCTTATTATAGAGTATTAATATAAAAAGAATAAATTATCTATAAGATAATATTAAAGTATTTATAAAATTAAAAAATTATAAGTAGCGCTATATATTACTAGAGAGATTCTAGATAGTTAGCTAAATAGCTAATTAGATAGCTAAGATAGAGAGTGATAAGTATAATAATAGTATAACGTCTATAAAGAGAGTACGGAGTAATTATTACTTTAGGTAATATAGCTAAATGATATATAACTCTTATACTTACTAAGTAGAATTAGAGAATACTAAGAATAGTAACTCGTCTTGAGAATAATATCTTATTCTACTAAAAGCTATAAACTATAGTAGTATTATATAATACTATTATATATATATAGTAGTGTAGAGAGGTAGCTAAATTACTAGAGGAGCTTAATCACTTGTAAAACTCGTTAAATAAAAAAAAGTAAGTAAATGCTAACTTTATAAAGTTAGATAGTATTACTTAGAAGAAGTAAAATCTCTAAATACTAAATAAAATACTTATAAATGAACTCCAGAGAGGTACGTAAATTCTAAAGTCTAATATTTAAATTTTTTTTACTAAATTATAATTGATAAAGATTATAGATATATAAAAGCGTTTAAGATTAGTTTTAGACTATTTAAGAATATAAGTATACTATTTAGATTAATCAGTATATAGATAATCTTTTAAATAATTATAATTAACGTATTCTATAAAGATTTTAGTATCTTTATTCCTATGTATATAGAGCATACACTAGTACACTCTAGTAGTTTAAATAAAGAGTATATTTTGTATATAATGTATAAAACGAGATCTTGTAAATACTAAAAAAATATAATCTATATCTTTAATTAAAATACTATAAGGTTTCTTAAAAAAATAATTTATTAAATGTATCATTTTAAGTAAAAAATTGATATTTAAATTAAAAAAGATATAGATTATATAGAAATAGCAAATATTTTACAACAGTAGAAAATAATAAGTTCTTATTCGAAATTAAAAATTAATATTAAGAGTTTATAAAACTAATTAAATGTTATGATACTTGTTATAGACGTTATAAAGAAGAAAGAAAGGTTTAGATATAAATAGAAATACTAGAAGACTTTTTATAAAATTGATTAGATATTCTTCGAAATACTAATACTTAAGATATAGCTATTACTAATCTACTAAGGTTAAAACTAATATATCTTATTATATATTCTGAGCTCTATTACTATAGTATTATATAAAAACAAAATCAAATTTTAGTATTTTAGTATTGATTTAAGTTTCTAAAAGTAGAAATTAACTATAATATTTATAATATAAAACTCATTAAAGTATTTAATATCTTTAGATTATTGAAAAAATATCCATTATGGCTCTTTTATTCAATTAAAGTTTTTAAAATTCATTGAAATCTTATAACTATTTAATAACTAGCCAACTTTATCAATAAAGAGTATAATATATAAACATACTATTCTAAATAAATTTTTAGAGAATATACTACGTAATAATGCTTAAAAAGGTAATATATACTCGAAGTAGACGATAAAATTTATTTAAAAAAAATTATGAAGAATAATATAATATCTTACTTAAGATAAAATCTAATAGATATCTAAAGTATAAGTAGCTAGAATTAGCTAATATAGCTAAGGTAGCTAGGTAGATAGAATTACTATAGTAAGAATTATACTAAAAAGTAGTCCACTAGTAATTTACCTTTAATAAAGTAGACTATAACCACCTAATTCAATAATTAATAAGAGTAAAGAGATATAGTTTTGGAGAATTAAATATCTATATATTTATATATAATATCAAATCTTATTAATAAATCATATAAGTTTTTTAAGATAGATATAAAAGGAATAAAATAGTAGTAATATAACTAGCTAGAATATATGAAATACTTTACTTAGTATTTTAAGTAAAGAAGATTTTCAGAAACTATTTAGTATATTATATAAATAAGCTTAAATAATATAAGCTCTATGGTCTATAAGAGTCTATATAGCTACTTTCTAGACTATATATAAGTATAATAATTAATATTATACTAAATATTCTAAATTTATAAAAACTATATTCTAGATAATTATATAATATAATTCTAGTTATTATATAGTAGTTAACTGGATGAGTAAAGCTTTGGTCTGAAAAAGAGATAATTATAGTGAAAAGGATATATATATTATTTCTAAAGTAATAGTATTATTATATAGAATAACTAAAGACCTTATTACTAACGAGAATAAGCTATTTACATCTTAATACTAAAGTATATTCTAAGTAAACCTTTATATTAAGAAGAGTTAGCTAATAAGCTTTTACCTTCAAATATATAGCTATATAAAAAGAATAAACTAGGTATTAGGATAGTACTATAGATATATACTACCTATTTATAAGTTAACTAAATAGTATATTTACTACTAGTATAATTAGTCTATAATAGTATAATTTAATAATTATGAAGTATTAACTATACTATATAAGCTATAGGTATAAGCTCATTACTTATTAAGACTTAAAAGATATTTAGAGCATGTTAATAGAGATATATAATAAAGTATTGTATATATGAGAATTATATACAGAACTTAAAAAGAACATAACTTAATAGTATTATATAATATCTAAAGTAATAAATAAACTAAAATTCAATAAACTAAGTTTTAAAAGAGAGACAGAGTTTTATTATTTAAATAAAAGTTAAAAAGTAGATAACTATATAGAAAACTATATAACCTCTAAGTAGAGATATTTATAGTTTAAGAGGTAATAAGAAAAGTAAACTTTAAGTTAAAACTTCTATAAAGTATATAAATCTACTATATCTATCATACGAAACTCTAAGAACTAGTACCTCTAGATACTAAGTAAGTAATCAATGTAAAGCTTCAAGATAACAAGTAAAATATTAAAAAATCAAGAACTAATAAAAAATTAGTACTTAGTAGAAAAACTTATTTAAGTAGTAAAGATAGCTAGAGAGCAATAATATATAGAAATTTAAAGAAAATCTGATAAACTATAATTTACTAGTACGTAATTTTTACTAGAGGTAACTAAAAAAATAAAAGTTAACTCTAGCACGGAGAATCTAGAGCCTATAGGGAAGAAAGAAGAAAAGTTAAGAGAGAGATTAAAGAAATTACTCTATAATAAGTCTTCATTTACTAATAGCTTATATTATAGTAGTATCTATTGAGTAGAAAAATCTATATAACTAGAAGTAGAGGATTTCTTAGCCTACTCTTTCATATTAATCTTGAACTTTAGAAGACAAAGTTATAATAAATAAAAGAATACTTATAAGATTCTAATTCTATAAGTTTATAATAAAGGTAGGTAGTAGTCTCTTTAGTATAGGAAACCTTAAGTTCTTTCTGCTTACGTTCTTATTAAACGCGCTCTTACTATTTCTTAGATATAAATAAACTATATATAGCTTTTATAGAAATATGACTAGAATAATAACTAGTAGTTGTATTTTTCAAATATTTTAAAATCTTTCTTTTTTCAATATCTATGATAAAAGAGTATTTTATTTCTCTACTATTATATATAATTAGTATAAGAATATTATTTCTTATTTAACTTTTGAGAAGAAACGTAATAGAAATATAGAATTTTTAGTATAGTTAGAAAGACTAGATTTAGAAAGTAAAGATTATAAGATCTTAGAGTCTACTCACCTTGTATAAAGCTAATACCTTGATATGTAGTAAAGAAAAATAATAATCTAAAGTCTTAAACTAATACCTCTAAAGAGGGAGATAATATAATAAGTAATAAGAAGAGTTTAACTATTGATAGAGAATAAAAAGATAAAAAGCCTATAGATATCTATATTAGAAGGTAATTTGTGTTGTAGATCTTAGAGTTACGTAATATATTATTCTACTACTACTAACTATCTAAGATAGTAGTATAAAATTGAATTATAGTCCTTTTATAAATATTCTACTAAGATAAAATAGATAAAATAGTAGAACTAAAGAGAATAAGAATATATTAATATTTGGATTTTATTATTACTCTAATTATAGTGAACTAATATCAATCTTTCTTTCTACTTACCTAACTTTATATGATTAAAACTTACTAGTCTATTTTATATAGATTAATAATTATAAAACTTATTATTATATATTTTATGATTATACTTACTCTACTATATTACTAGATAAATATCTTATAGAGCTCTTTACTCTATCTTACTTACTCTAACCTAGGGTAAGCTTAGAGAAGTATTAGCACCTAACCCCGTACAGCATAAATTACTAATCTTAAATTATTTATTAATTAATACCTTATATTTCATAACTAGCTTGAAATTACTATTAGTAACTACCTTTAAACTAACTTATAATCTTTAGTTTCTATAGAAATTTACTAGATTACTCTATAGTACTATTTTTATTATAACATCTAAGGAATGAAATATTATATAAGTTAAGCTAATAAATTCATGAAAGTGAAGCGTTGAAATATAATTGAATAGAAAAGAGAATTATAAACAATTTATATACTTATAAGTATCCTTTAGAAAATAAAATATTATTAGTATCTATAAATGTTAATTATCTCAATTTGTTTTAGTATTAGGTACTAGAAAAATTAATTATATATTAATTAAAATATAAAAAGGTCTCTATTAAGTATATTTACGACTTCTCTAAAATGACTAAAGACTCTACTTCTATATTAAGAGAAATTCTATTATAGTTTTCTTCATTATATATTTCTAGATTAGATTATTTAACTCTACTATATATTCTATAATCAAAAATATTCTTTTTCTTAGTTATAAATATAGTCTTCGAAAGTTAGAGATTAAATAACTAAAATCTTAGTCTAGAGATCTTTTTAGATAAATTATAGTATCGTAATCTTATATAACGTATTTTACTAGTAAATAGACTACTCTAATATATAGGCTACTTCTCTATAATATTCTATCTTTATAACAATCACGTATAATAGCTTGATAATATAATATATTAAAAACTTATACTAAAGTAGATTTATTTCTTACTATTACTAATCTAAATTTTAAGTAAACTTAGAGTAAATAACATACTATTCCTATCTATAGTATTCTGTAAATAATAAAATAGTATTAATAAGCTAGATAGCGCTCTTAAAGTAATTAAAAGCTATTAGTAAAGTACTTATTAAAACTAAATAAGTAGGCTATTATATAACATATAATAGTTCAGATTCCATAACAACTACTTTATAAAAGAAACAATATATAAGTTATAATAAAAACGGCACTCTAAGAGTATAGTAAAAAAAATATAAGTAAGAACTAGAATAATAAGTTTATTTAGTATTATTCTAAGCTATATAAATACTAGAGTTTTCTATATAATAATTAGTAAGCTCTCTATAAAGATCTAGTACTTATTAAAAACTGGTATAAGCTAGTTTAAAATATAAAGGTAAAGTATAGTATTATAGATAAAGATATCTATAATTTTAATGAAATTAACTTTAGTATAAGTAAAAGCTTATTATAGTTTATTATTATAAGATTATATAAACTAGAAAGAATAAAGAGATCTAGATAAGTAATTATAAGTAAGTTATACTAATATAGAATATTAGCGTAAAATATATATATATTCTAGTATTTCTTATCTTATTTAATAAGATTCTAATTTTTATTTAGTTTATAGAGAATTTGCTATATAACTATATAAACAAAGTTAGGTTTAGAAGCTAAATAAATAATAATTTAATACTTAAATAGATTTATTATCTTAATTTCTATATACTATATACAGAGCTCTATAATTAATAAATTATTAATAGCTATAAAACCTACTAATTAGGAGATTTCTAATATATCTATTAAGATATAAAGATAATTCTCTTTTATATACATCTTTACTTATCATATCTCTTATAGTCTCTTAATATAGACTATTTCTTACTATTATTGTATAGAAATAGTAATACTATTTTAGTCTTAGTATATAGTTATATCTACTATATTAGTATAAAAATAGATTATTATAAAGCTATTATACTAGAAAATATTAATAAAAGATTCTAAGATACTAGACTTTTATTATATAATTAGAATATTATTTTATTGTAGCATAATATTATACTATATATATAAACTATACTAGTAAGAAAATTTTATACTTAAAAGCTAAAAATACTATATAATATATATATTATAGAGGTATAGAGTATACTTATTTAAAACTAAACATAAATCTAGTAATAGTCTTCTATAACTTCTCTTTCGAAGTAGATATAGCAGGTAAGTAAGAGAGCTTAGTAAATAGCTTATAATATAGTACTAATATAAAAGAAACTTATTTACTTAAAAGCTAAAATTACTAAGGTAATAAAGAAAAAAATTAAAAAAAGGCTCCATATATAAATTGAGATACTCTAAATAACAAGCTAAATAACTATTTAGATTACTAAGATAAAAAGTAGGAGCTAAAATAATAATATAATGTCTATAAAGAGAGTATATAGTAAATAGCGCTTTAGGCTTTCATGGTTAATTAAATATTACTTTTATACTAATTAAGTACAATTAAAGTATATAAAGAATAGTTATGCGTCTAAAGAGTAATATCTTATTCTACTTATTATAAAATGTTATAGTAGTATTATATAAAACTATTATTAAGATAAAATAGTTTATAGAGGTAGGCTATATATTAGAGTAGCCCGCTTATTAGTAGAATACGTTATATAGTTAATAGAAATTAGTAATATTCTAAGTTTAATAACTTAATTTATTATTTTTCTTATTTCTTAAGTACTGTCATTATAATAGCACGACTAAATAATCTAGTAAACTTCCATATAAACTAATAATTTAAAATTAGTGTCAAGATTTGTACTAGTATTAGTTATAAACTTGTTATTAACTACTAAGTATTTCTTTAAATCTAATTTTAAACAAATAATTTCAATACTAGTTTTATTACTATTATTGAGTAAGTTTAAGAACTATATATTTAGATATACTCTCTTAAAAGCTCTAATATAAACTTATAAGTAGTTATATTTTAATTACCAAGTTTTAGAGTAGTATTATATAAGATATTATATAGTGGAGAAATAGAAAAAATAAAGTATTCTTAAAAGCTCTAATTTGTAACCTATTATAACTAGCTAGATATTAAAGCTCTTCCTGATTAGGCTAGCTGATTTTAAAGCGAGGAGGTAGTAGTTTTACCTAGCTAGGCCTAGTAGATACTTAGTTAGCATAGATAAGATATAAAATAGCTATAAAGTAGACCTATCAAAAAATACTAGTTTAAAAATAAAATATCTCTTTATTAGAGGTTTTAAATATCCAAAAAAATTTATAACATAACTCTATAATAAAAGATTATATAAGATAAATTTTAGATATGTTATATGAGTAAGTTAATGAAATAGTATAATAGAAGGAAAAAGTATAGAGTTTATGTTAGTAAGAATACTAATCCTTCATAATAATCTTAAAGTTTATATTCTAATCTTATTAAAAAATTTTAACTCTCCAAATTCTTAAAATAGCTATAAAATCTTAATATTTGAAAGCTAAAATCTCATGTCTTTTAAAGGCTAATATTTCTTATAAAGATATTATTAATATATTAAATAAACTTTCTAAATTCATTTATAATACTATTATCTAAGTTAAAAAAAGAAAAGCAAAATAACTTTTTAGTATAAGCTAAAAAAGCTAAGAGTTTTAAAGTTACTTCTAGAGTTAAAAGAGCTATCAATAGAGACTTAACTAGAAGCCCTAAAAAATAAAATAGGAGATTATTAGCTTGTAGAAATCGATATATATCTATTAGAATCTTAAAATACCGTTTAAAAGTAGAAGGTTATCATAATAATGTTACTAGAAAGAAAAGCTATTTTGAACGGTTTTAAAGCTAAAAATTACCGTAAATACGCTATAGAAAAGAGTGAAAGAACTAAAAAATATTAGTTTTAGTAAAATTATTTCTTCTTATAAATTAGTGATATAACGTAGGTACAGTTCTAGAGATAAAAAGATTAGAATAAACTAAAAATTTAATCTTAGTAAGAGATCTATTTCTATAGCTAATAAAAGTAAGTTAAAAATATTCCTACTAAGCGAATTTATTCTATTAAATATTAAGTTTTTTTATAAAATTTAAGATTTTTATTATCTAAGTTACTAATAAACTTATAGACCGTAATATTACTATGTAATTTTAGGAGGCTTTTAGATAGGTAGTAGATCTGATTTAGTAGTAATTAAAACGCTAGAAATAACTTTTGAATAGAATAATTACTCTTGTATTCAAAAAGATTTCAAACTATAAGTTGAACTGAAAATTAAATATAGTAAATTTACTTAATAAATGCTTTGACCTATTATATTTTAGAATAATGAAATATAATAGATATTAGTTATCTAATTTAAAGAAGTCATAATATATACTAATAGCTATCTAGGTTAGTTATTTTAGTAAGATAACTTTAAAATATATAAAACTAAAAATATTTTAAGTAAGTTTAATGGAAATAAAATTCAGCTTTATCTTTACTCTTTATATAGTCTAGATTAAAACTCTATTAAAAACGTTTCTAGTTTACTTAAAAACTATTTAAGTAAAAAGAAAATAAGTTCTTGAGGTATTAGACTTAATAAAGATAGCGTTAAAACGTTTAAAAAACTAATTAGAGAAGAGTAGTAAGCTATTCTAGAAGGGGTAATATATAACTATATTTTATCTTTACCTCGCTATTAGAGCGAGATAATAGAAGCTAAACAGTAGTATACTAAGTATTAGTAACTACTATTACTTTGTTATTAATAAAAAATAATATATATAAAAATAAGCTTTATTCTTTTTAATCTACTATTTAATTACTTTAAAATCTAGAATAAAAATCTTTAATATCTATTATATACTATATATAAACGAAAAGAAAAAAAATTTTCTTTATTAAGAGATATTCTAACTTAAAGTTAGTATTTTTTTAGAGCTCTATATTAGTATTATTTTAGTTATAAACTATACTAACTGATTAGCTACTATACTTATCTACGTAAAACTTTAACTACTTAGCTTTAAGATAAGCTTACTTAAATAGGAACACCTTTAATATCCAGCCATTGATACTACTTTAAAAACTAGAACTTTAAAGAATGCTTTTTTTAATATCATCTATCTATAGTCAAGTACTAGACTATATTTTATTAAACTAACGTGTTTTATAAGCGAGCGGCCTACCTAAGTAAGCCGCCTACGCTCTACTAACGCGCTAACGCAAATACTATAATATATAATAGCTTAATAATATACTATTTAAACTTTTTATACTAAATTAGATCTTTAACTTACTATTTTTAATATCTAATTATAATAAATTTAATGCTAAAGATACGCTATCTTTATCTATAATATATCTTGAAGAACTTTATCTTACTAATACGATCGAAGACGCCCCTAATGCGACTATAAGCTAGAATAAAGTAGCTTAATAAGGTAAGAGAGAAGACTATAGTTAAGCGTATTCTTAAAGAGTCTATATAAGAGTTTATATCTATAAAGTTTATTATTTAGATAATAGCTAATAAACTATTATATAAGTATAGAGGTAACTCTATTAGTAAGAACTAGATTAATAACTTTATTAAGCGTACCTCTACACTCTATACACGCTAGAGCTATCTCTATAATTACTAGTAAGCTACTTATAAAGACTAAGTAGTTATCTAGAGCTAGTAAAATCTAATAAAGATATTAAAGTAAAAAACAAGAATTATAAGAAAAAATATGTATAACTATTATAAAACTAGCTTTTTAATAAATAAGAAAATATGATTAGTACTTTTTATAGACTTAAGGAGATCTTGAAAAAAGAAGTAAATATAGCTAGATAATTATAGGTAGGTTACTATAATCGAGAGTTTAAGTATATTTTATTAGTAGCTATTACTATTTATTATCTTTTTAAGTAAAATACTTATTAACGTTTAGTTTAAGAATCTAGCTTCTAACAAGATTCTTAAAGTTTGTTCTAATAGCTAAGTAAATAATTAGTTTACTTTTATATAACTAGAGAATTTTAATAGAAATAAAAAGATCCTCTCTCTAGATAAAAAAAATATTTATATATTCTTAATAGGTATAAATACTATGATTTTATCCTATCTTAAGATCTTTATAGAGAAAAGAATTGAAACTTCTTTATAAATCTATATACTTATCTTACTTACTATAGTCTCTTAATACAGTCTATCTTTAACTATTAAATTATAAGTATAATAATACTATTTTAGTTTTAGTATATAACGATACTAGCGATATTAGTAAAGAGACTTTTTTTACTAATCTTTAAAAAAACTTTTAAGTAGTAAATTACTAAAAAGAATATTAAAGATAATGTTAGAGACGCTAAACTAGTCTTATATAACTTATAGACTATACTATCAAAGATAGATATAACGTGTTTCACCAGTAAGCGGGCCACCCCAGTATGTGGGCCAGTCAAAATCTCACCAAAAATC
>NW_006911575.1:0-17764 GCF_000523455.1 Bipolaris oryzae ATCC 44560 | reverse complement strand
AAAGTAATATAAATACTATTTATATATTTAATTTTAATATTTAGTCTAACTATTTATTTATAAGTAATATAATAAAGTGAGAACTTTTTTTAAGTTAAAATAGTAGTTAAAAGTTTTTTATAGCTTTACTTTTATTAAAATACTTTAATAAAAAATAGTTTATTTAAAGTACTATAGAGTTGAATAACTTTATATTTCTAAGCTTAAGTATCGTTAATACTAGTTTATTTAGATTATGCTAGTATATAATAGACTATTTTAAAAAATCTATTAATAATAACTAGGTATTAGTTATAAACTTAACTAAAAACTTTACTTAAAAGTAAATTTTAGAGAAAATCTATTATTACTATACTATAGAAGTATTACTACTATAGAAATCTAATATAAAGATCTAATATAGTGCTAGATAGCTAAATAGCTAGCTAGGCTTTTAAGTATATAAGATAGATATATAGTAAAATAATAAAAGCAGCTTTACTAAATAAGTATATTTCTACTATAGCTTAAATTAGCAATAAAAATAGAATATAGAGTATTGGTAGAGTATATAATAAAATAAAACTAATATAAAATAAAATAAAACTAATATAAAATAAAATAAAACTAATATAATAAGCTAAATAAGCTAGATATAATAGGCTAGATAGGCTAGATATAATAAACTAGAAGCTAGTAAGATTAACTAAAAGCAGTAAAATTAACTAAAAGTAGTAAAATTAACTAGTAATAAAATATATAAATTAAATAAAATAGATAAAATAGATAAAATAAATAAAATAGATAAGATAGATAAAATAGCTAGAATAGCTAATTAGAATTAGTTAGGTTTAGCTTTACTAGATTTTATTAGCTAGGTAATTTAAGTTCTAGAAAATAGAACTTAAAAAATAGAAGTAGTATATACTATAATAGTATTACTACTATAAAAATCTAATATAGAGATTTAAAATAGAAATCTAATATAGTACTACATAGCTAAATAGCTAGCTAGGCTTCTAGGTATATAAAATAGATATATAGTAAGATAATAAAAGTAGCTCTATTAAATAAGTATATTTTTACTTTAGCTTATATTTATATAGTATGGCTTTATTATAGTATAAATAATTATAGATATAGTTTTTTATATTTTTTAATATATAAGGCTAAGTATATATATACTATAACTTAGTATATATAGAAGTATATTTAAAATAGCTACTTAACAGTATATTATAGTACTTTTAAAGTACTTTTTTTTACTTTTTATATAATATTAGTATAATTAGCTTTTTTTATAAAAACTTACCTAATACTAGATTATTTTAAGTTAAGTCTTTATTATTAGAACCTTCTTAAAGGTTTTCTATATTACTTATAGAATTATTAAACTTATTGAATAACTTATTAGTAAGTTATTTAAAAAATATTATTTTTTTACTAAATAGCTTTTTTTTAGTATAGCTTATTACTTTTTTTAACTACTTATTTTTAGTATATAGATACTCAGTTTAGTTTATATTATTTAGTTTAGATAAAGTCGCTATAAAAAGTTTTTTATTTTATTTAAAATAAAAGCTTTTACTAAAAACTTTAAATACTATATTTAACATTTCTTAAGTATTTTTAAATATAAGCTTAAATTATATCTTGCTTACTAAAGAAAAAGTTATAAAGTAGTAATGTGCTAGGGTAGATACTATTAAGGTAGTTATAAATACTAAGGCAGTGCTATATCTAGCTACTTATATAGTAGATTTAGATTATATAGATAGATTAGCTAGTATTACTAGCTAATATATTTCTTTATATTACTATAGTTACATAATTATATAGAGTCTAGAGTTATTTCCTTAACTACTAGCCTATAGCTAGTAGTAGTCTTATACTACTATACTTTTAATAAGTATAAGTAGATAGCTAGATATATAGATAAGAGAATTAGCTATTTATAAATATAATTCTTTAACTATAAGGTATATATATAAGAGTTTATAAGTATAACCCCTACTAATTACTAGTTATTAGTTACTAGTTACTAGTTACTAGTTATTTTATTATTACTAGAAGAGTTAATAGCTACTATTATTTAGTAAGCTATAATAGTATAAGTTTAAGAGTTTATTTCCCCTTATATGTGTAAGGAGAATACAGGGAAAGAGATATTAATATAAGAAAAGATAATAGTAAGCAATCTATAGTTAAGTATTATTACCTAATAGGTGTCCTCCTACACAACGCCTAATTACTACTGCCTAGTAAAAATAGTAAATTAGTTTTTAGTTAAAGCTTAATAGCTAGATTAGCTTTAAAGTATTTTAGATATACTATAAAAGTATTTTTTAACTTAATATAATATAAATTAGTATACTTTATTAGCTAACTTTTTATATTAAAAGTAAGTAACTTTATAAAAATTAAAAGTATAAATATTTAAGTTGAAAGTTTTTATAGTTTTGTTAAATTTTTTAGTATATTTAATAGTAACTTTTTGAAATAGTAGGTATATATTTTTTTTTATAGTATAGAAGAGTCTGTTAGTAGTAAAGTTTAGCTTCAAACTATACTTTTTAATTTATAGTATACTAAGAAAAATTAAGAACTTTTTCAAGTTAATAACTATAGAGATAATATAGTAGTTTTAATTATTATTTTTACTATTATAAATAAATAGTATAGTAAAGGTTATACTATAAATTATTATTTTAGTTTTATTTATAGTAAAAGTATCTAGTAGTTTTAACTTCTCTACTTTAAAGTTTAATTATTTTATAGTTATTAGAGGTATAAGCTTTATAGCTATATAGCTAAGCTATATACTTAAGAAGACTATAGCAGTATAAGTAAAAATAAAATTAATTAATAACTAGCTAGATAAAAAATTAACCTATTTTATATACTAGTAGTAGAATAAATTTAAAATAAAGTTAAAGTAGAGTTAAAGATAAGTTAAAGATAAAGCTATATAGCTAGGTAGTAATAGCTAATAATAGTATATAGAGGCTATATATATATAATAGGTATAGCCTATTATAATAGTAATAGCTAAAATAATGTTAAGCTATATACTTATATTAATTAAAGTTTTATATTTATACTTTTTAATAGTTAAAGTTACGATAAAAAGTTTTAAAAGTCTTAAAAATAGTAAGTTTCATATAATTCTAATTAAATTATTTAAGTTCTATTCTACTTTAGTAATATAAAATAAAAAAGTACTAACTAAAAGTTTTTCTAACTTTTACTTTTTTTTAATTTATTTTTTTTAAATAGAGTTTTAGGTATAATTACTAATATTTTTTTTTTGTATGGCTAAAAAATAGATAGTATTTATATTTTTATTTTTTTAATAATATAGAGTAATTTTTACTTTTAAAGGCTAGTTTAGTTTTTATTATACTTTTTTTACTTTTTTATACCTAATTCTAGCTTTTTTAGCTATAGTAGTTATTTTTTTTATTATTATTATAGCTAAACTACGTTTAATTAGACTTTTTCCTATTTTTATTATTAAGCTTTAAGCTACTATTATTAAGTTTACTTAGATTTCTTAAAAACTATTAGCAATAATATTATTACTATATTAAGTTTACTTTTTTTCTAATACACTTAACTTTTATATAAATTTCTAGTACTATTAGGTAAATATTATTTTATAAAAGCTTAGTTTTTTTTTAGCTTAGTGTAATCTATAATAGCTAGAGTTAGTTTAAAAAGTCTATTAGTAACTAGTTATACTATTATTTCAACTATAAAAAAGCTTTCTTAGCTTTTATATATTTTTCTAGTAGTATTTTAAAAAAGTTTAATATAGCTTTAGCTAACTTATTTCAAGTTTCTTTCTAGTTAAGATTTTACTTATAAAAAAAGTTTTTTTTAAGCTTCTAAGAGTTCTAGAGCTTCTTTAAATTATAGTAGAAAGTAAAAGTTACTTTAGAATTTTTATTAAAAAATTAAGTAGGTTATTATAAAAAAAAAATTTATAATTATTATACTATAAGTTACAATCTTTATAGTTTTTTTTAGTATATATATTAAAGTTCTTTAGCTTAAGTAAAGTATATATAGTTAGATTAGTATAAACTAGTATAAATAGTCTAGAACTAGTAGATTATAAAGCTAAGAAAATTACTTAATTATTTTTTTATTTAAATTTATACTTTATTTTATAAAAATTATGCAGTTAATATTTTTTAACTTTTTTTTCTTACTATTATTCTAGTACTACTAGTTTTTTATTTTCTTAATCTTAAATAGTAGAGTTTAAAGCTTATTATACTAGAGTAGAAGTACTATTAAATAGCTTTTCTACTTTAGTTAATAGGTTTTTAAGTTAGTTTATACTAGTTTAGTATATTATTTATTAATATATTTATAAAGTAACTAAGTTTTTAAATTAAATTTTTTTTAGATATAGGTCTATTTCTATTTTTTATATACTATTTAAAGTAGATACTATAATTAGAGTAAATTAAATATTAAAGTTTAAAATACTTTAGTTTACTATTAAAAAAGTATATAAAGTAGAGTATAAATAATTATATTCTAAGTTTAATCTATTATATATAAAATAAAAGAAATATTTTACTAGTTTTTAAGTTTAGTAAAGTAGAGAAACTATATACTTAAGCTATTAAAGTATTATATAACTTATTTTATTTTTTATAAACTTATTAAAGTCTAAATAAAGCTTAAAGTACTCTATATTATAATATTATAATACTTTTATTACTATAAGCTTTTTTTTAACTAAGCTATACTTAGTAACCTAGGTACTAAAGCAGCTTTCTTACTGTACTCTAGTTTTTCTTTTTTTTCAATATTTTTTTTTATATAATTTATACTTAGTTTTTTTTTAATTACTTTTTAGGCTTATAGATATATACTTTCTAGAGTATATTCTTATAAAGTATGTATTAAGTATCTTTTATAAGTATAAAAAAGCTTTTCTATACTATACTAAATAACTAAGATTTAAATTTATATATATTACTTAGTATTTTTAACTAATATAGCTTAGCTAGTTAAAGAGGTACTAGCAAAGTCTAGTATTATACTTTAAAATAGTCTAGAACTCTTTATAAGTTAAAGAAAACTAGCTTTATTACCTTAAAAGCTTTTTTATAAAAATCTATTTTTAAATACTAGTAAACAGCTTTTTTTATAAATATAAAAGATATATTAGTATACTAAGTCTTATATATACTAAAAGTACTTCTACTTTAATAGTAAAAAGTAGACTATATTAAGTAGCTAAAATATATATAATAAATAAAAAAGTATAAAAACTATTATAATCTTATTCTTTTTATAGTAGTTTTTAAAATCCTAGTTAAAGTAGCTTTTATACTTATTTAAAATAAGTAACTAATATATCTCTACTTTTTATTCTTTAATATATATATTAAAGTACTTAAACTACTTAAAACTAAGCTTATTATTTATCTAGCTAGTTTTTAAAACTATAAACTTTCAATTACCTAGTATATCTATTTTTTTATACTATATATAGATATTGATATAAGTTTTATAGATGATAAAATATAAAATGATATACTCTATAGTATAAATACTTTAGATAACTATAATCTACTTATAATTACCTAGCTAAATAAAATCTAGTTAAGTATATTTCTCTAAACTAGTAATAACCTTTATTAACCTAATTATACTTATTTAGAACTTACTCTTACTAAAGTTATATATATTATTATCTTAGATACTATACTTAGCTTTTATATTAGCTATAAGCCTAAACTATTTACCTATAACTTAAAATTTTTTCTAAAAACTTCTTTAATAGTTTTTTACTTAAGTAAATCCTATTTTAAGCTTATCTAAATATAATATAAATTAATTAGCTTAGTACTTACCTACTAGCTCTAAACTTTATACTTCTAGTAGTTTATCTACTATATCTACTACCTTTTATAGCTAAAGTAAAAATCGTCATAAGTCCAAGTTAAAAATATATTAGGTAATTATATACTATTTTAATAAAGTTAGCTTCTAACTAGTAAAGTATATTTTATATTAAAATATTATTTTTTAAGTATATTAAGAAAGTATATATTAGGAATCTTAGAAGGCTTTAGCAGTATATTAGAAGCTTTTAAATTAGCTAGAAAGATAGGCCTAAAAATCAAGCTAAATTCTCTCTTTAACTTAAGCTAGAATTATATCTAGTTATAAAGATATTTTATATTATAAAAGATAAGATAAAGCTAATAAATTTTAAGCTACTTAATAAGTTAGGCTATTTAGTAGTATAGTTTAATATAATTTAAGAGTATATAATAACGTGTTTCACCACCGAGTCGTCAACCCCACCGAGTCGTCAGCTCCACCACCACACCCCACCTTTGTAATAATATTGCGCAACACCACTATAATTAAAAGTATTAAGTAGAATAAGATATTATTCTTTAGACGCGTCGCTATCCTCTATATCTTCTAATTCTACTTAGTAGGTGCGAGAGTTGTGTCCAATTTGGCTACAACGCCCGCAGCGCCGTTCACTACGCACCCTCTTTACAGACGTTGCACTATCATTATACCTATCACCCTCTACCTTAGTGATCTAATTAGCTATCTAGCTAACTATCTAGGACCCCTCTACTTATACGTAGCGCCGCTTACGAGTTTTTCACTTTATTAACGCTTTAATAGCGTCTTATAGGCGACTTATTTCCTCCTATATTAATACTATATAATAAGCTATCTACTAGGCTCCCTTACTTAACTGCTATATCTACTCCTTAAGAGAACTTATAGGAGACCCTTGCTAGATTTATATATAGTTTTGAATAAGCGTAGCCTACGCCTCTATTTCGTGCGCGTTGCGCGGCGTTTTCGGCTCCTAGGTAGTAGTCTCTTACGCTGGTGGAGTCAGCGTACGTAATACGACGTTAAGCTATAATAAAATAACGTAATAATTATATAGAGTAAGCCTAGCACCTTAAAACCCTCTATAGATATTCTCTAGTATAATAGCTTTATAATAGGCCTATTTAAACGCTAGTAGGAAGGTTTCTTTACTAATATAGTAGATATGATTACGTGCTAAGACTAAGATAGTATTACTATACGCCCGCTTTAACGGCGAGAAGTAGTCTATATTAAGAGGCTATAAGAGGTGCGACAAGTAGAGAGGTATATAGAGGAGGATTATCTTTATCTCTTTATAGAGATCTTAGAAAGCTACTAAGTAGTAGCTCTTATAGCTATTAATAAGGAGCAGCTTATGCGTCCCTATAGGCCGCGCATAGGAATTAAAGTAACGAAGCTAGTTAAGCGCTAGATTATTATTTATCTAGCTAGTAGGACTAACTTAGATTACCTAGTCGCGTGATAGATCCTCTATGAACTAGGTAGAGATTAGAACCTTACTAGTAAAGATAAGAAACGCTAGGATACGCGTGCCTATTGCGCCAACGCCTTATATTAGCGTAACCTACTTACGATTACCTAGCTAGATCTTCTTTATTCTTCCTAGTTTGTCTAAGCCTGTAATAACTAACTATAATAAAATCTTACTTATAATAAAGCTAGTCTTATTAAAGTTATAGATATCTTTATCTATAATACTATACTTCGCCTTTATATTCTGAACTAGCTTAAACTAGCCCTTAATAAGCGCTAGGTCTTCGTAGAGAGCTCGCTGGTGATCGTATAGACGGCTCCGGCGCGTACGGAGCTTAGGATTGCGCTAGACGAACCTATCAACCTAGTTCTTACTAACCTCCTCCCCGCCGCGCTCTCGCAGTAGTCTATTAGCCATATCTCGTACGTCGTCTCTCCTACAGGGTAGTCCTCGCTCAGCCTTAACTATTATACGCCTAGTAATAGCCTCCTCTTCTAGTTTTATTAGGCGCTTATAGTTAGGCTCGCAATCGCGTCGAGGGCGTCGTCTAGCGCGTCGCTCTTGGATTATCGTTCGTGGGACACTATATACAATAGCAGCGCGTGTTTCAGTCTAGATCTGGTGTAAAGTAAGACTTTAAATAGCTAAGTTAATATCTGCTTCACTATAGGCTTGTTGCACGTTAAGTTGTTGAGACATCACGCGTTGTTGTTGCAAAGGTGGGGTGTGGTGGTGGAGCTGACGACTCGGTGGGGTTGACGACTCGGTGGTGAAACACGTTAATATTTATTATAAATACTAATATTATTTTTTCTTAGTATTAGTTATATATTAAGGCCTTTTTATCTATTCATGTAGTACTATCTAAAGCTCTAATAGCCTCTACTAGTACTATAGTACTATAGTACTATATATAATGTAAGGGGCTCAACCCCGTGGGGTAGTCTTAAGCTCGGAAGCACAAACGGACAGGCCTAGGTAACAAGAGATTGTATTCGATAGAGAGCTAAGCTTCTCGGCTACGTGGCTATCTATATACAATGCTGGTTGCTGGGGTAACAATCGGGCTGGGCAGGTAGTAAACGAGGTCGTAGACGAGTATGGGAGGCGAAGGGCGTTCAGCCCGTTACATATAAATATACTAGTAAATTTCTTTATTATAATAGTATATACTCTAACTATATTTATAATAACTATACTTTAACCTATTCTATTAAGACTAATAGTAATATATAGCTAGTATAAATAGCCTTATCTAGCTTAAAGTATCCTAGCTCTATAACTAGCCCTGCAAGTAACTCTTCTTATTACTATTAAATTAGTGCTTAAACTTAAGCTCTTGTCTAACACTGTCCCCTCTATTTAGTTTTCCTTTATTAATAACTACTCTTATATAGTAAGAGCTTCTCTCTAAACAATAGTGTTTGCGTACTTAAGTAGAGTTACATGCATTGTTCTTGTACGCGCATCTGCATATGTTAAAGGGTACAGAACCCTTTTCCTTTGTACAATAGATAGGACAGACAATAAACTACTAGTTACTTGCCTACACCTTTTGCTGCACGCTGTGCACACTTTGCAATTACTCTGCCTTGCACAAACTTGCTAATACTAATTATTAGCTAGCACAGAGTCTATTCAACAGCTTCTAAGATAGAATAATAGAATAAATTTGTAACTCTAACTCTTAATTCACTAGTTGCAACCCTTAATTTACTTGCATACATAAATTATTTAAGTTTAGGGTTTTAGGGTTTAGCAAAAAAGTAGTTGTCGGTGAATTAGGCTATCGGCCTCCGTACAAGCTGTCGGCAGCCGAGAGGGAAATTGCTTCGTCGTCTCCTTCGTTGACGACCTCATCCCAAATCTAGGGTAACGTAAGGTACTAAGATTTCTGTATTGGTGTCTGAAAAAAATCAAGCTTGGCTATCTGCTCTAGAACACTGTGCTATGGCGCGGGTAACGAATCACGACGGAGCAGTATAGGCACATATTCAACACGGATCCATGGTATACCGGCTGCCATTGTCGAATCCCGGTTCTTGGGATTTGAGGTCAATTCCGCGCTGCCGGAAATTGGATATCTTGGCAACAACCAAATGGCCTGGGCAGAGTATACAACTGGAAGTATCCCTCAATATTTATGTTCAATTCATCTTTTTCAAACTTTGAGAAATTCAAACCCTGAGCTATCAATTTAATTCTACTTCTTGAGTCAACCTCACTTCTTATTTTGTTCACCCATGTCGCGCAAGATTCTCCTCCTCCACGGGTACCAGCAGAACGCTGAGATTTTCAGAACCGAGACATCCACCGTTCAAAAAATTATCGGAGAAACTTTCAAAACCGAGACGAAACTTGAGTATGTCGAGGCTCCCTTCGACGCTGGAGAGACCATGTCTGGAATGCGCATTCGCTCGTGGTGGGACATGAAAGCTATTGACGAATTTGATCGTACACATGCCACCCTCCGGTATGTTGCTGAGATTCTGGAGAAAAACGGACCTTTCGATGGATTTATCGGGTTCTCCCAAGGAGGTGCACTTGCTGCAATCGTGGCTGGCCTTCTTGAACGACCGCCTGCGGATCGGCCGGCGTTCTTCAACACGACGCACCCTCCCATTCATTTCATCGTATCCTATTCCGGTTACCGCGAGCATCACCAAGCCTTGCAGCCTTATTACGAAAACAAGATCTCGACCCCAATACTTCACTTCATCAATTCTGACGACCCAATCGTCACCGAAGATCGCTGCGTCCGCCTGATAGAGCGCTGCACAGACACGGATGGACGTATCGTCTCCTATTCTTCCCCATTCCACCGCATTCCGTCATCCAAGATGGCTAGGAAGGCTCTGAAGAGTTTTTTGTCGGAGGTTTCATAACATACAAGCAAGCCGTCCTAATTGTTATCTAATGTAGATATGATAATACATAGATCGAATTCAATCTTGGGATTATTGTTCGTATTTATCCCGTATTTTTCAAGCATGAAACGTTCGTCTTTTCCAATTTAAAATTTCAGTACTAAGTCTCTTATGGTTCTGCTACACTAGTAGGAGCAGATTAGTATCAAATTGGAAATTTTTTGTGCGTCTTAGAAATCCCCACTTTACGCGGGACCAGGCAGAGTATTGTAGACGGTTAACCCAAGCCGTATAAAATTTTATGTCAGATTGTAACGTTCCTCACCCACACTTCAATCGGCGCTAAAAAAAAATCATAGAGAACCTTATTTGGGTTTCATCAAGTGGATTGGAGAAGGGGCTATGACTCAAAGCTTAGTCCGCCCAGCTCAACAACATATCAGGGTACATACAATTATTCTATGTTGAAAACTAATCGAACGGAGATTTCAAAAGTTTACGCCCTTTAATTTTACGATGCATTACTTTTGTCCCTAGAGCTTGGCTTTTCGTAATTTGTCCAATTTGAACATTTTCCGGAATATCCTGTCCTAGTTTTGAGTTAATGAGGTGCTCTAGTTGAAAAAAAAAATTCAACGTACCCAGATACTCAGCAGGCCAAACGTTTCCAAAACCCAAACTACTCGGTTCCACGGACCAATCCAGAAATTAAATGGAGGCTTTTCCACCTTCGCAACAACTGCTTCTGCAAACTTGCTTCTGGAAAGAGTGTCCACGCCATCTAGAACCAATTAATCTTTACGGTCCGTAATAAAATACTTTCAGTAAACTTACGGCTCTTGTGTGACATGCGTGATTCAAACTCTTCTTTCACAGGGAGGTATAGAGACGAAGAGGGAAGAGTGCGTATAGTGCGAGTCATGAGACCACTTGCAATAGGTCCAGCTAGAATCTTTAACGGAATTAATATTCGAGTGTTTGACACATCGTCACGGAATTGAGAATGTTACCGTCATAACCTTGACACTAATACGAAAACATCAGTCACCAATTAGAGAAGGTCAGGGTGCAGATTTTACATACCCAAACGGACCGAGTTCAATGCGGAGAGTGTTACCCATGGCAAGAAGGGCGGCTTTACTGCCATTGTATGCACCTGGGTATGTGATCAGCCCATTATCCCAGATAAAACAATAAACAGAGCTCAACCTCCAAATACATAAGGGGTATAAGCGGCCAGCGATCCTATGTTAATAATGGTACCTTGATTCTTGATCAAAAGGTCTGACAAAGTTTGCGTCACCCGCACCATTCCGAACACATTAATATCAAAAATACGACGCAACTCAGTCATATCAAGATCCAGAATAGGCATCACATAGTCTTCGGGAATTAGTAAACTCCAACAGAGATTAAGATATTCTTACTAATTCCACTGCAAACACAATAAGTCATTTTAATGTGCGTTTGCTGGTTGGTTTGTAGGCTTACGCTGAGTTGACCAACACATCTATCCCTCGATAATGCTCATGCAAAAATTCGGAGAATTTTGCAACACTGTCATCATTTGTAACATCAAGAGGACAGCAGATCATGCCGAGAGCCTCCATCTCTGTTAATTGTTCATTGGGAAGGCATGTTGCGCAGACCATGTAACCTGAAAGCATGTTGAGCAGTGAATTTTCGTTTTGGGAGCAAGAGGTATCTTACCATTTCTATGAAACTCAAAGGCCAAAGCCTCTCCGATGCTGTTTGCACTACATCTGTGGTCGTCAGGAAACGAAGAGGACACCCGTAAAGCTATGACTTACCCAGTGATCACAACTGTTTTTGCTTTTGTCGTCATTTCTACAGAATTACGGTACTGGAGGAAAAAGTAGAAACAGAATTAGTCCACATACATGTATATCGAGGTTTAAAGGGATGGCCCGCCTATATGCATACACAATTTCGGTGTTTCTGCAGAAATTACTAAGCCGCCGTAAACATTAACGTTAAAAGCGCGTCGGGTTCCGAGCCCGGGTTCCGAGCTTTCTATCATCCTAGATTCCAAGGCAAAATAAGGCCCGATTAAAGACACTAAGATAATTCTATATCTTAGTTATTTACCTATAGAGCTTGATAACCTTATAGAAACTAAATCGGCAATGGGACGTAGTCAAGAAAACAAGCCCATGGGCAATATTATGAAAGATTCAGAAACATCCCCTACGCGTAATCTAGTGACTTGGGACAGCGATCATGACCCAGAAAACCCCAGGTAAGGAATGCAAAGCATTCGAAGTCGTTTCTGCTACTAATCTCTTCACTAGGAATTGGAAATCGTACAAAAAATGGGTTGTCTTGTCTGTAGTTTCGTTTATTGCTTTCATAAGGTTTGATGATACTTAACCCTACTTATACCAATCACTGGTGTGCTAATAATTCCAGCCCGCTAGCCTCCTCAATGATTGCACCGGCGATAAGTCTTATCAACAAGAGCTTGAAAAATGATTCAGAAACACTTTCTGTTCTTGTAGTTACTTTCTTTATTCTCGGCTACGTAGTAAGTCTTGATCATATTCAGCTAGACGGACTATTTTAATGCTTATATTTGGTCGACTAGGTAGGATCACTTTTTTTCGGCCGCTTGAGTGAAGTTTATGGTCGTCGTCCTGCAAGTGCCATATCGCAATTGGATTGTGCTCAGTTGTGTGACTAATGGCATACAGATACTCTTACTTTCCACCTTCATATTCTCGATCTGGCAACTCGGTTGCGCCTTGTCTACGAGCATACAAATGCAGATGGCTTTCCGTTTTCTGGCGGGATTTGGTGGCTCAGGCTGCTTATCAATTGGCGGCGGCATCATATCGGATATCTTTGATCGCGATGATCGAGGACTCGCATTGACGATTTTTGCTATAGGCCCTCTATTGGGCCCAATAGTAGGGCCCATTGTAGGCGCTTACTTAGGTGAAGGCTTGGGTTGGCGAGCAGTGAGTAAAAAATGTTGTTTTTGAATCGCTCGACTTATATTCCAATCAGATTTACTACTTCATGTTTATCACGTCCATGATATCCATAGTTGTGACTTTCTTTTCGGTGAAAGAGTCGAATGCAGAGATCATACTACAGCGGAAAAGTGAACAGTTGCAGAAAATCAATCCTACCCTAGTCCCACGAAGCGAAGCGGACCAAAGCCATAGCAAGTTATCATTTTATGAACTCATACTGCCAGTGGTACGACCTTGGAAGGTAAGTGATCATTATCACCCGATCTTATAACAGACGCAACTAAGAACAATGACGCAGTTGCTTTTTCGCTCGCCGGTGAGTGCCATTCTCTGCCTTTACATGGCCTATGTATATGGACTTCTGTACCTGCTCTTTACAACTATTAGCAGTGTCTTTACTTCAAAATATGGATGGTCAATAAGTCAATCAAGTCTGGTGTACATTTCAATTGGCGTCGGGTTTTTCATTGGGCTTGCAGTGCACGGCGTATTGTCTGCTGCCCTGTTGAAAAAGTCCCTCAGGGCTAACAATGACATTTTCGAGCCAGAAATGAGGCTCGAGGTCTGCAAAATCCTGGGGTTTTTAGTACCAATGACTTTTTTCTGGTACGGATGGGCGGCTGACAAGGGTGTGCACTGGGCAATCTCTGTGGTGGGCCTCTTGCCTTTTGGCATCGGTCTGGTTGGCATCTTCTTGCCTATTCAAAGCTACATGATTGAAGCTTTCCCACAAGTCTCAGCTAGTGCGACAGCTATTTTAGTATCTTCTCGAAATGTTGTTGGCACATTTTTGCCGGTAGTCGCTCCAGACATGTGTAAGTGATCAACTGTTCCTCTTCACAGCCTTAATATCTTTTGAGATCAAGTCAGACTAATAAGACAACAGATCAGAAACTGGGACTTGGCTGGGGAAATTCACTTCTCGGGTTTCTTTCGATTGTTGCGATCCCTTTCATCTGGGTCATTACGAGGAACGGGAAGGCGCTAAGAGCAAAGTATCCGATAAAATTGTAGGGTAGTGAAAATCGACTATCGGACGCAACAAGATAACTGTTTTAGTAGCAGCATTAAAAATTGCGCCTGGAGCTCTATTAACAATCAAAAACTGGTCTTGTTAATAGGGTGAGCTATCATAAATTAAAATCGTGATGTTGAGGAAGTCTGATGGCGTATTGTAAGCAATCCTCGTTTTGATAACATATCAGCGAAGAGGCAAAACGAACAGCTACTTCAGCGTACGGATCGTTTTCTATGCGGCAAGGGAAGTGCTGTAGCCCAGCTAGTAACGCGGGAAGGGCATCTTGTTCTCAGGTCATTGCAGCACATGCATTGGAGGTTTTCGTAATTATTCTAATTGACAAATTTTTTTGATTAGAGACGAATTGTCCACAAAAAGCATCTAAGCAACTGCTGGAGCGACTCCAAGTCTTCCACCATCGGTTATGATCACACACCCATTGAGATATCGTGCGCCACAGCTGGCCAGATATAGTATTGCGGATGCCATGTCCTGCTCGCCACCAAATCTTTCAAGAGGAATCTCTGCTGGTGATATCTTCGGGGGCAGCTGGTTCCTATTCTTTTCGTCCATTGTGTTCGTGCCAGCGGATATCTCTGAGGGATAAACACCTGGTGCGATAACGTTCTGTTTAATGTAAAAATGGGAGTTAGGTCGCATTATACCACAGGTAGTTCAACGCAAGGATGGAATCAAACTTACCGAACGAATTCCCCACTGCGCAAAGTTTGTCGCGAACATCTTTGCGAGATGAGTTGCGGCTGCTTTGCTCGGATTGTAAGAAAACGATGTACCTAGAAGTCGTTGGAATGCACCGATGCTTCCAATAGTAACTATTTGGCTCTGAGCAGCAAAGTTTTTCCTCTTGTTTCCGGCATCCAGCAGTTCCAGAAATGCGATCGTTGTCAACCAGATTCCCGTCACGTTGACGTTGAACACACTGCTCCAATCGCTAGGTTCGTCCTTCCAAAGAAAGTCTCTGATGCCCCGAACGTTTGTAAAGTCGCTACCTGCCTCTTTGCTAATAAAATTATCTGGGAGTTGAGGGAAAGGTTGCGGTCTCGGTATCGAATTATGCCATCGTCCAATAATGCCTGAGTTATTGACTAGCAGGTTGATGTAGCCCACTTCGTTCTCAACAGTGTTGCAGGCATTTTGAAGAGATACCTTGTCCGTAACATCGGCGACAATATAGCGTAAATTTTGGTGCTATGTAGTGAATCAGTTGTCTGCTTTTTTGGTTTTGAAGAGAGAGGGAGTATGTGTGTAGGCTACCTTTTCTTGCTTGCATGCATTCTTCAAGACCTCTTCGCGACGCCCGAGAATGTAGACAATAGCACCATTATGCTCAAGGGCTTTTGCTATCATAAGCCCTATTCCAGTGCCACCGCCAGTGATGACAGCCACGAGGCCTTCGACCGAAAATAGGTCAGTTATAGACAAAGACATTGTTAGGACACCTGATCGCGGTTTGTGGGCTAAGATAAACCCAATTCAGCAATATAAACACATGCCACCATGACACAATTATGATGTGATTATTCGAAATGTGGCTTTGCCCCGGCATCCGAGATGAAGTTGTTGCAGTTAGTGCGTTATCGGATAGGGCCATATTCTGAGATCTCGGGTACCGAAACACCCTGGGCTTGGAAGAACAACACAGGATATAATGATGACAAAAACCAATCAGACATTGAAACAATTTTGAATACTCATTTCCAGCGGGAACTCCGATTTTAAATTTTCATAACCATTCAGAATGTCGCCCTATGATTTCGCCCCAGATATCATCAATGGCTGGGACAAGATTCCCCCCTTTCCCACTGATGTGGAAGTTGTGGATTTCGAGCCGATATCACTCAAGAAGCTCATTGTTCGAGACGCAGCTGAAATCACGAAAGTGATTGATGCATGCAAAACCCTTGGCTTTATTCGTCTTGATCTCTCTGATACTGAAGATGGCATGAGTATGCTAGCTGCTGCAAATGAGATGTTTCTCCTTGCTCAGCGGACTTTTGCTCTACCAGAAGAAACGCTTCTAGAAGATGATGTTTTCTCTAATGGTAACTCTCTACTTGGGTGAGTGATCTCAAGAATGATAGCTCTCAATCGTTGCACTAATTTGATCACCAGTTACAAAGGATTAGGAAAGTCCGTCGTAGACAAGTCCGGCCGTAGGGACAACAATCAACAGTACTACATCGGTTGTGGTGATCTCGAGGGCTTTGGTCGCTCCAAGGCTAAATACAACGATGTCCTTCGAGCTGCTTACCCGGAGATGAGGAACTTTTCCTCTCTCGGCAAGTTCATCACCAACGAACTATTAGACATTCTTTCCACCGACATGAATCTCGAACCCACCGACCCCAACTATCTCCCTAAGCTCCATAGTCACAGCAATAATTCTGGCACCCATGTGCGCCTGTTGAAGTGCCCCGCATCGGCTGGAGAAAACGCCAACCTCCAGGCTCATACCGATTGGGGTACACTTACTGTCCTTTTCAATGCTATTGGAGGGCTCCAGCTCTATCTTTCAGACAATGTTGTCCCTGGACAGAGAGCTGGGTGGAAGTGGGTAAAGCCAGTGGCTAAGAGCTGCCTCGTCAACCTGGGCGATGCTATGGTTAAGTGGTCCGCTGGCGAGTTCAAGAGCAACATCCACCGAGTCTTGACTCCGCCTGGTGAGCAACATGCTTTTGTTAGATATAGCTTGGCATACTTTGTACGTCCGAATAATGATGTACCACTGAAACCTATTGGCAAGTTTGAAGAGGTGGCACCGACTTTCCAGGAGTGGGCACTACGAAGGGCTATGGCTGGCAACGCGGATACATTCAAGGATGGAGACTGGGAGAAGGGTTCAGGAACGGAGATTGTTATGAGCGCGGCAGCGCGGGGGTAGACAGATATTTATTTTCATCTCGAAACTTTTTTTTTTTCGAAAAAGCCGGACAGATAGTTTATACATTGTTGCAGTTCTTCGACTGTAAGATGAACTTTTAGGAGGATCAATGTGACGATATTTCTCGTATGTAGGCAATGGAAAGATTAAGAGTTTACTAAAGTTGTATTGTTAAAAGACAGGGTGCTATATAGACTACCTGAAACATAAGTTGTTACATCTCTAACATTGTTAGCTAATTAACAGATTATAACTTATTGCAACACACTCTCTAAGTTTAACAATATTAAAATATTAAAGCTATAATAGCTTAGTATTAGTTTAGATATAGAAGTATTAGGTCTCTGTTATTATAGTCCTTTTATTTTAAGGACTGTAGTTGTTGCTTTATATTAATAAGATAAGACTAGCAAATAGGTTAAGTCTACCTAGCTGTTATAATCTATACAGACCTATAGCTAATTACTTAACACTAGTAACGTGACGGATAAGCGAGTCGGTCAGGCAAGCGAGTCGGTCACCCTACCAACTTTGCGCACCCACCACACCTTTGCCTACAATGCCTCCAAGCCACGCTTCTCAGTCAATTTCTCACGAGGCAGATATTCAGCTTGCTCTCTCTTCTTTAGATAAACA
>NW_006911574.1:0-17815 GCF_000523455.1 Bipolaris oryzae ATCC 44560 | reverse complement strand
GATACAGAGGATAGCGACGAGTCTATTAAATAATATCTTATTCTACTTAATAATAAAAATAGTGGTAGTGTTGCGTAATACTATTACGAAGGTGAGGTACTAGGATTTTGTGGGGCGCACACTGGGGTGGGGCGCACACTGGTGATACACGTTACTCCCCTCCACCGTCCCATGTATGGATGGATTTACACAAGTGGATACATCGTTCTATAGAGTATCTCTCTCTCATATCATCGCCACCGCAGCTCAGTTTCAACTTCGTTCCAAAAACGATGTGGTTTCTCCATTTTAGCCCTTCTCGCCATGGCCCAATCTCTCGCGTTCGCTTCAAGTCGACATCTTCTTTAGGCTAAGAATTATCCCGTACTCTCCTCTGCCGTCGTATATATTCAGAGATCTATACAAGTGGATACCTCGATGTATAGAGTATCTGAGGAACTATTTATATACACAGTTTCGCGATGAAGGATACATCGGCCATATCAAGATTCACGGTGCCAAGGGCAGTTACACTGCTCTCGTCAGCAACATAGATGTGTTCGCTATCTGTGAAATCATTTAGAGATATAGTAGTCTTCAGTAGTGGTCAATAAGGTAGAAATAGAGACAAGATATGTGAAAGAAAGGTTAGCATTGTCAAGGACTTGACTCATAAGGTACTATATAGACCTGAGTAGAATGATGGGCTCTGATATGAGTCTCAAGCGGAAATGTTCATTACATAATACTACCAAAGTCACTCTGCAGAAGGAAAAATCAGAGAGAAGAGAGGGGAATAAGGCCAGCGGTTTTCATCATGATGAAATACCAGATTACCATACAGGTGTAGTGCATGTTTATCCACGCAGCTTCGCTGATCCAGTCTCAGACACCTTCCTTGCTCCAACGCCTAAAGTTTTCATGAATTGCCGCCCCAGCTATCCAAGGTACCCAATGATTGCAGACTCATCAGCCGTATCTGGTGATAAGCGAGTCTTTGGCAAACAATCTCCAGCTTGCCGCATGCGATTCCCCAAGGATTCAGGCCTCATGGAAGAGCTTCGGATCAAGCCTGACAGAATGCATATGCGACGAACGCTTGTTCTCGATGAAAGCTTCGACCAGATCGTTCACGAATGCAAATGGCATTTGGGGCAGAACAGTGATCCAACTCTTGTCTGCATGTTTTCGCCACATGTTGATCATTAAGCGGCGAGCTTGTGAGTGTTCAGGGGTGCCCGTGTATATAATAGTAACTGTACCGACACATGGCTCCCAACAGTTGCCAGTGTGGCTGATGAGTCTCGCCTCGACGAGAGCATCCACAACAGCGTTCTTGAATCCATTGTCCATGAGTCTTTCGCCCATTGCGTAGCAATTGCTAAGGAGGTGGTACTCGGTGTCCACGCTTCCTTCCATGTTTGAGTCTGATTCTAGGTCTTGGCTGATCATGGTGGGGAGAGTCTTGTCATATAGCCAATGCAGGTAGACCTTGAAACAAGCGGAGTTCTCATCAGCAAGATCAATGACGCGACGCGAGCGGAACGACTGGCACGATACTTTCTCAAGGGCTTTTTCGAAGAATTTTGAGCTTTTGCGGAGCCTAGCCGAGTGCACCATATATTGATCTGGGGTGGTACCAACATGGATGGTGACGCTGTCGGACATGTGATCGGCTGGTGACGGCGAAGGTTGAGCAAGAATTGGAGGAAATCAATGCAGGAATGAGCCAAGACCGGGTCCAGGGAAAGTGAGGGAAAGTGAGGGTAAGGGTAAAGGTAAGGGTAAAGGCAAACGGGAAAGAGATGGAGACCAACTTTGGCCTTGACTGTAGCCAGGCCAGCACCTCTTCCGTCTCTTATATTGTTGCACAGTATGGTAATACAGTCACTGCTTGTTTCCTTCATGACCATCGAATCTTGTTCTTCCACTGGTCGACCTTGGACTGCCACCACGTCTTGTTGGGGGCACGGTCGATTTCTTCCATCAACTTTGTGTAGTGGTCGGGGGCGGACGTGGGCTTGAACATGGCTGGCGACAGGGCATACTTTGTGGCGTATCTGTTCTCGAGCAACGAGTAGAGGGCGTTTACTTGGGCCTGCTCGAGTTTGGGGTTTGGTGGGGGTGAAGGAGTGGCTGGAGCTGTGGCTGAGACTACTGGCGATTGTGGCTTGGGGGCGTCATCAGAGGGAGGAGTGATGGGCTGCACACCGAAAGGCTGGCCGTGGTGCTCGATTGCGCGGGTGAAGGGCAAGTTTGGGCGCAGGGCATCCTTTGGCCAGAGAGTGAGGAGGCGCGTGTATTGCTTTGCTATCTTGAAATGAAATGATGAGCTGTGGGCACGTGACGGCGTTAGGAGGAAGTTTACTTACTGTTGTTGTCATGGTTGTGTGCGTGTGTGTGTGTCAGTGGGGGGGGAGAGAGACGGAAAGAGATGGAGAGATGGAAAGATGCAGTGCAGTAGCAGTGCAGTCAGGGTGTAGTGTAGTGTAGTGTAGCGTAATGCAGTACTAGTAGTATGTGTGTATGTCGGGGTGGGTGAATGTCAAAGAAGACCAAAGACCATGGCCAAGAGTGCAAATCTTGCCATCGATGATGCTTTCTCTCGCTCTAGCACACGCACAAGCAGCCGGGGTCGGGAGCAGCGGGTCTGTGCAGACAGAGAGGGGGGAGCGTGGCGCAGCACCCGCACTTCCATGGCCCAGAAGAGACAAGGCAGGGCGCGGTGCATTTGAAACGCCGCCTCTCACTCTACTGCTGCGCTTGCCGCCTGACACGCCTCTGCTTTGCTTTGCTCTGCTCTGCTTTGCTTTGCCGCCCTCCGTCTACACTACTCTCCACGTTCGCTGCTCGCTTCTCTCATCCTCCTCCCCTTCTTCCTCCACCTGCGCCTGCCGACTCTCAATACCAGAACTGCCCCCTACGCCTCCTCATCGCTGCATCCGACCCTGCGCCACCGTGTCTGCCTGCTGCACACCATGCCCAGCCAGCGCTACGAAAGGGTATGCTCCCCTGCCTCAGGTCGTGGGGAATGCATCGTGCCACTGCGCGAACCCCCCCCCCGGCTTGTTGCTCTCACGACACCCAAACTAACACAGGCCTCAGGTAGCCGCCCAGGACGAAGACGACTCTCACGCATCGTCGACATCGGCTCAGCAGTGGCCCCCGGCCTCGCCACCACCCTCCTTTCACTCGCGCGCATCATCCCCCAATGGAACCTCACGACGCCTCTTAGCACAGGACCCGGCACCCACTGATGAAGATCGCACTCTCGCAGATACGTTTGACTCCGACTCAGACGACGACGACGATGACAATGGCGACGATCGACAGCGCTTGATGCGGGGAAACCCCCGAAGCGAGGACGAGCCTCCGGCCCCCGGCATTCAAAGACGGGTCACCGAACTGCCAGTTTTCAACACACAGGCTCCTACCAGTGGCCGCGTCTACGGCGGTGGCAATGGCGGCGTGTGGGCAAATCTCAGTGCAAAGCCAACTCGGGGTGAGGATGCCGAGGAGAAGCCTCCGGTACGTCTTGTGTATCACCATCCTCAATCTGTGCATTCCCCACTAACACTACTCCAGACATATGAACAAGCCGCCGCAGATGCAACACCGCCATACTGGGAAACAACCATCCTTGCCCCCGGCACTTTTGGCGACGAAGTCTTTGTCGAGGGCCTTCCCGTCGGCTCCCTCTTCAGTTTCCTCTGGAATGCCATGATTTCCATGTCCTTTCAACTCGTCGGTTTCCTGCTTACCTACCTGCTTCACACCACCCACGCTGCAAAGAATGGTTCCCGTGCTGGTCTTGGCATCACGCTTGTGCAGTTTGGCTTCGGTTTCCGCTCTGCAGTCCTCAACCCCAGCAACGGCAGCAACGACAACCCAGGCCAAGGCTTCAATGGCGGCGTCCCAAGCGATCCAAACTCGCACGACTTTGACCCAGACAAGGTCAGTACCGGCAGCTCTGGCGGTGACTCGACACCTACTTCGAGTGCCATCACCGGCAGCGATTGGGTAGCCTATGGCCTCATGATTGTTGGCTGGTTCATCTTGATCAAGAGTGTGTCAGACTTCATTCGTGCCAGGCGGCACGAACAGCTGGTTCTCCAGTCTCCAGATCGTGGCTTGGGTGTTGCCGTAGTTGCCGAGGGTGAAAGTCCAGAGCGCAGTGTATAGACCTTTTTTCGCGCTCTCCTTTTTTTATTGTCCATCCGTATGATATATAGCCTCTGATTGGCAAACAATTTTTCCTTTATTATCTTGTCACGCCCTCTCAGAGTCTTTCTCACCCTCTCACACACACATACATACACAGCGTATTCCCTAGTTTGCATCTTGAATCGGAGTTTTGATATTTCTAGGGTAAGGGTCAATAGGAGGCAAAGACACATCATGTCCTTGTACATCAGCCAATGCTGTTCTGTCTGTAGCACGCATCAACTACAATCTTGTTTTTTTCCACCCCTTTCAACCTTAGATTTGCCATTTGAGTTTGTTTAGGCCGGTGGTCAGTTAGATGAAGCGAATGATGGTAAGCACGGAGTGATGCTGACGATAATGATATCCTTGAAACTGTATACCAAAAAAAAGTTCTATTACTGTTGCTGACAGTCGAAATGGTAAGACAAAAAAGGGGGGTATCTTGATGCAAGAATGGGAAATCAAAAGCCCAAAATGGGAAAAGAAGAATGATACCGCCCAAGGCCCCGAAACGCTGTTTGTGAAACACTGCACCCTGCAACCTATGTTGCTTGACGACCCAGTGAATAAGTCACATGTTAGTTTTCTTCTTTCTCCTCACATGACATTGCATTTTTCGTTGGCATACACCTCGCCATACTGATCCACACCGGCCATCTTTTCATTGTACCGCTGCTTGTCCTTGACTTCTTCGGGGAACCATCTCTTTAGAAATGCCGCCTTTTCTGTATCCAGGTTATCTATGGGGGGTAATGACTTGGTTAGCTTTTGATACAAACAAAAGGAAAGGAGAAAACAACAACAACAACAAAAAACAACAAAACGCACCAGAATTGGCATCAAATATCGTCTTTTGCCGGCAAAACGGACAGTTGTACTGCTTATTGTTCTGCATGACTATCAAGCACCGGATGCAAAATGTATGGTTGCAGCTCAGCTTGACGGGCCGCCATTGAATCTCCATGCACATGGGGCACGAGTAGTCGTCGATTTGCGGCACGTGCGACAGAATCTGCGTGTTGACCTCTGCGCATACCGCCTTGGCGAGGTGCTCCGAAAACTCTGGATACTCGACTTGACGCGGAAACGTAGATTTTACCCCCAGCGCTGTACGCTTGTCGAACTCTGCAAAATAAAAATAAAAACATTGGTTAGTAACTGTGGTGCTATGATTCGAGACAGGCGCTTCTCAAACCAGGAAGGACAGACAAGGGGAGAATGGCGTACTTTTCAAAATCTTCAGCATGGCATTATGGTTGATCTCGCCGAATCGCAGGCCCTGCAGAATTTCGCGGTTGATATGCATAAAGGTATTGAGAGCGGTCAAGTTCTCCTTCTTCTTCAATTGCTCGACGAGACCGGCCTTGGCAATCTTGTTGGAAAAGATGGCGAGCCGTGCCATTGCTTTTTCCGAATCATGCGACTTGTGATCGAGCTCCGTTGTTCCAAAGAAGATGCCCTCTTCGACATAAATCTGGAAGATTTTGCGCCAGGTGGTGAGCATCTTCCTGGTCGTTCGGCGGTCGGGGTCTGTCAACTTGGCAACCTGCTTGCCGAGAGCTTCAATCTGGACATTCATTCTCTTCTGCTCTCGCTCCTGCAGCTTCTCGAGCCCAGAGACCTCGCTGGTGAGACGAGTGAAGAATTCCGTGTCGGAGGTGATTGGCACTAGGACGGTGCGACAGCCCGGCCGATTGCCAGGCGCATTTGCAGCCGTGGGGGATTCGGGCGTGTCTGCAGAGTCATCGAGCACGCGCATGTCCGACATGCCCGTCTCAACGGCCAGCAGATGCAGCTTGTTCCTCGTGTCATTGTCAAGTTTGGCGCCCATGACCTCTCCACTCGTCTCGTCGACATAGAAGAGGAGCTTTGGGTGAAAGGCCCTTGGCGACTGCGAGGCGTCGTCGTCATCATCATGGGAGCCGTGGGGATTGAGAATGTACTCAAAGGGCCGTTCCTGGTTGTCATGGTGCTCGGTCGAGGCATTGTAGTCCTCGACATGCTTGAGCAGCTTGGACAGGGTGGGCGGGTCTAGGCCGACCTGGCGCAGCTCGTCGGTCAGCCTCTTGATGCATTTCTTGAGCTGCGAGTATGAGATAGCCGAGTCGACCCAGTCGGGCGGGAATCCTTCGTCGCGCAGGGTCTGCTTGAAGACATGGCCGAACTTCATGGCTGCCCAGCTATTACTATATGTAGGTAGTATGCGTGCACTAGGGGTGCTGGAGCCGGTGGGCAGGCAGCGTCGACAGGGCTGGCCGGCCAGAGGAGGCGGACGGCGCACGTGGGGAGGATGAGTGGTTCAGAGGCCGGGCGGGGTCCCTGGCGCACCAAAGCAGAAGGAAAGAAGGAAAAAACGCTCCCAAGGCCCTGATGCAGTTCCGTGGGCCGCGTGGCTGGGGCGTGGCTGTGATCGCCGGCCTGGATGTGGCTCACTATGTAGTATGCGGTAAGGAGTGTCCTGTGTCGTTGTGGCAGTGGGTAGTAAGGAGTGAGTACGTGAGTACGTGAGTACGTGAGTAGAGTACGAGGCTCCCTGGTGCGGCCGACGGTAAGCACCAGAGGAAATCAAAAGAGAGAATATGGCGCCGACAAGTGAGCGATCAACGACGGTGCAGCCAGCTCTAGCAACAACGGACTTTTGTTCCGCTTGCCATGCACACTGACAGTGCTTCTTCCTTCCAACACGTGGGAGCGCAGCGTCCTTAAAAACGAAGCGAAA
Source organism: Bipolaris oryzae ATCC 44560 (assembly GCF_000523455.1). Classification (NCBI taxonomy): domain Eukaryota; kingdom Fungi; phylum Ascomycota; class Dothideomycetes; order Pleosporales; family Pleosporaceae; genus Bipolaris; species Bipolaris oryzae. The sequence goes on along the minus strand of NW_006911574.1, from coordinate 10,911 downwards.
AAAAAAATAAACGAAAACGCATACTTTTTTGCACCGGTCGCCGGTCGCCTGCCGCCTCGCCTGACGTGCGGCGGCTTGTTGATGTAGCGCCGCCTCGTTCGCTCCTGGTCACTTCTGCGTACAACTTTTTCGCCTGCGCCACCGCCCACGAATCAGCTGCCACCCGCCGCACAGTCATGGCCGAGTCTCGGTCATGACGCAACTCTGCCTCTTAACGACTCATCCATGCACATGTGCGACAAACCCACACTTGACATGCCTTGGGCGCATCCCAGCTGATAAGACGCCCGTCAAGGAAGCCCAGGGAAGCTCAATCGGCAGCCATAGTGTTGCAAGGGCGCTTCGTCAGGTTCCGGAGAGATATACATACATGCATACATAGACCCACCCAGACTAGTAGACAATCTCGACCACGGCAACACCGAGTCGAGCCAGAGAGAATACCAACACGACAAACACTCATTTAGACGCTCAGCATGGGCGCATCGCAGTCGTCTCAAGGCGAAGAGACGTCCGCAGGTGGCCAGGTCAAGACGAGCTACTATGAATTGCTAGGAGTGGAGCGCAATGCCACCCAAGACGAGTGCGTCGCCATGGCCTCGTCAATCCTTCACTACTGATTCCTCACAGGCTCAAGAAAGCATACCGCAAGAAAGCTCTCCAACTCCATCCCGACCGCAACTATGGCGATGTCGAACGCACTACCGCTCTCTTCGCCGAGGTGCGAGCCGCTTACGAAGTCCTATCAGACGATCAGGAGCGCGCATGGTACGACGCCCACGAGGCGAGTATTTTGAGAGGGGGCACTGGAGAGGAAGATGCTGGTGAGCATTACCAGGGCAACATGCGTGTTACCACAGCAGATGACCTGGCGCGGATGATGGGCAAGTTCAGAGGAAATGTAGATTTTTCCGACTTACCCAATGGCTTCTTTGGCTTTGTCAGAGAGACATTTGAGCAGCTCGCTCACGAGGAAGAATACGCAGCAGACTATGAAGACATCAACATACCAAACTACCCCTCGTTTGGCCATAAAGAAGACACCTACGACGGTGTCGTGCGCGACTTCTATGCCGCCTGGAATGGATTCGCCACAGCCAAGAACTTTGCATGGTTGGACATGTACCAACTGTCTCATGCCCCCGATCGCCGCACGCGCAGACTGATGGAGAAGGAAAATCAAAAGCTTCGCGACGACGGTAGACGGGAGTTCAACGATGCTGTCAGGACGCTGGTTGCCTTTGTACGCAAGCGAGATCCACGCTTCACACCCAACAGTCAGACGGACGAGGACAAGGCCAAGGCGCAACGGGACGCGCGCAAGGCCCAGGCTGCACGAGCAAGGGCTGCACAGATTGCCAAGATGGAAGAAGAGGTGCAGGCAGTTCCAGAGTGGGCTACAGCACGTCCGGATGATGAGCTGGACGAGGAGAGCGAAGAGGAAATCGAAGAGGAGCACTATGAGTGCGTGGCCTGCAATAAGACTTTCAAGAGTGAGCGACAGTACGATGCGCACGAAAAGAGCAAGAAGCATCAAAAGTCCATACAAGCGCTGAAGAAGAAGATGCAAAAGGACAATGCAAATCTCGACTTGGGCCAGGATGCTTTGGTAGAGAATGTTGTGACACTAGCAGAAGGGCACATTGAAGCAGATGCCACTACCACCGAAATGAACGGCTCGGATGGGTTCCTTGAAGATGTTACAGAAAAAACGGGCAAACTTGGACTAGGAGATAATGACACGGACGAGGAAGAGCCCCAGTTGATGGGAGATGTGTCTGACAACAAAGCCACCGAGCCACACACCACCTCTGGACCAACATTGGCAGACGGTGACGACGACGACGATAACGATGATGATGATGATGGTGATGGTGATGATGACGAAGACGACGAATATGCCTCACGGTCGGAAATTGAAGCTCGTCTGGCAGGTTTCAGTAGCAAAGAGTCATCTAATCCCAAACCCATTGAGGAGCTTGAGACCAAGTCGACGGACGGTACACAGCCAGAAGGCGTTGCAGCGACACAGCCCAAAATGGGCAAAGCCGCACAGAAGCGGGCCAAAAAGGCGGCCAAGCAAGCCGAAGCCGAAGCCGATGATAGTGGTGCGAAGATGAAGTGCGCTGGGTGCAAGGCGGGGTTTTCATCCAAAACCCAACTGCATCAACATTTGAAAGAACATCCCGGACATGCCGCGCTCAAGTCTGTAGCTGGCGGGGGCAAAAAAGGGAAGAGGCGGTAGACTACTCATGTGATTGTATGAGCTTTGATGGAAGTATCGAGAGCATATTCTGCATCGGGCACTGTCATTGGTGTGTTATTTGTGTATGGTTTCAGCATAACATAGGCGTTTGATAGAAAAGTTGTTGCTCGGCCTAGTGGGCTTTTGGAAGAGCATGTAAGTCTCGGTCTAGATGCTTTTTTTTGTTTTTGTTTTGAGAGGTGCCTACATCTTGACATAGGGATGATGTAGTGTTGATTTGCTTCTTACGTTTGTTTTGCAAGGTAGTTGGTATGTTTTGTTGTCCACGGAGCGTTCCAGATGGGTGGAGCCGTGTTCGAGAGGCTGTTGCGTTGTGCTTGTGCGCTTAGAGCCCTAGTAAGTAGACGTGCAGGCAAGTTTAACGACATTTACTTTTATCAACTGCTCCTTCTGGACGATGCATATCTCCGATCTCTTCTAGACTTTTGAGCTTATATTAATTAGTATATGCTCAGGGAAGCTAGATATGAAGGTATTCCGGGCTAGCTCTCACACGTGGCATTGAGTCGATCCAATGCGCGGTACCTTTTCGGTGGCTTCTGAGTTTCTGGAATGTAACGATACAATTACACAGACAACTTAGCTTGACACAAGGTACCTTGGGCGCCTGTATGCACGTGTATCTCAACAGATAGACTGTAGAAAAGAAACCTGTGTCTTCTGTATTGCTAGCACGGATGAGCCGGCGTTGCGATGAAGCAGATGGCGACTGCGTATGTGTGTACGTAAGAACAAAAAGACCTTCTGCGGAGTCAGCTAGGCGCGTATATGCTCATCGCCCGGGGCAGTCTTGGCAGAGGATAGATACGATCCCCTACTTGCTTGTTGGCTGGCTGAGGATCTCGAGCACAGTGAACATGCCCGCATCTCAACCATACGATTCGGCGTATTCGGTCGTGTGCAGGTCACGGTATTAGGTCCATGGCAGTGACACCATGGCGGATTTGGTGTAGCTAGCGCATCAAGGACTTAGCTGTGTCGGCAGACTGGCCGTGTGTTTGTGGGCACGTGGGTACTTGTAGAGACACACACCTACTTAGAGTAGATCGATAGATACATACATACATAGAAACATACAGAGTATGTGCGTAGTTGTTGGGACGGGTACCATGGCGAGTGGCATGGACATTGGGAACAGCACTCCGGCGAAACAAAGGTGGAGACCTTGGGCAGCCTGATGACGCTAAATGGCGGGCAATGGCAGCAGAAGCCCCCTTTGCAGTGCAGGGGATGAAAGGATTTGTCGCCGGAAGAAGATGAGACTGCAACGGGATCTTCATTACCTGCAGTTGGACCACTTTGCTATACGCGTGCCGTCGCGACAAAAGGAAGCGAACTGCAGCTATCAGGGGACAAGTCGGCTAAGCTCCAGTGCCAAGTCCACCCGCCCCCCCTACACCCCCAGAGTCGTTTCTGGGCATGGCGTTGCTTGGTGTGAATTTGCCGAACGCGCCTGGACTGGTCTCTCCTCGCTCACCCGCACACGACGGCTGGCTGGCGGCTTGGAAGGGGGGGAGAGAAAAAAGAGGCTTGCATTTGCAAGCAACGGCCTGAGAGCCGCCCAAGAAGCCAAAAGTCGCCATCGACTCGGGCGCATGGGCGTCACACCTCATCCGCTAGCTGCAATCAGCCCTAGCTTCGCCCAACACGTGCTAGCGCCAGGGTCCCGAAGACGCCGTAGCCCCTGAGCGCTCCCTGCGAGTCACTTGTATCCACCACCTTCTGTCACCTCCACATCCGGCTGATCGTATTCCAAACCATGCGCTTATCATGTCCACCTCTCTCGGCCCTCTCATAGGCCTTGCTCCTCGAACCGTCGCCTTCCACTTGCCCCCTCCGTCATGGCGCTAGCGTAGCCCAGGGGTTCCCAAGCACACGCCCGGCACCGCATATGGCTAGCTGTTGCTCGAGTGCCTTTCTCCCACCCAAGCCGCTCGTATCTCCGGCCCACTATCTCTAGACGCTTTTCGCTTGCATCTCTTGTCCAGCTCTTGAACTCTCTTGTCCCGCTCAGCCCGCTCCTCCTCGTGCCTCACCTCGTTTCCTTTCCCATTCTCACTTTGTTCTCTGGTCGCTTGTTTTTCCTCACCGTTATGCCATCATGATCCCCAAGGGCTACCGACTATCCTTTCCCCACCTCGTCTTTTACGTTTCCACCTTCATAATCACCACCCAGCTTTATTTCATATGGGGCCAGTCCAAACTCAATTACATCGACTTTGCCCATAGGCGCATATTAGGCGACTGGACTTTTGATGCTGATGTCCACGCCAATGTCCACACCCTTAGCCAGGACCAATGCGATTCCGCCTTCCCAAAGCTCTATCACAGCCTTGACGAGTCCGTCCGCTTGCGGCAGGGGAGAAAGGTTCACGCCCAAGATATTGAAATTGAAGAAGGAAGATGCATGCTGAGAGTGCTCATCTACGAGGGAGAGGTATGTTGATGTTGGCCGGTTTCTAGGCTGCATGCGTGCTCACACCTGGCTCAGCTCTTCGTTGTCGATGCCGGAATGCCGGAAAAATGCTATGTTACCAATGGGAATGAGAGGGAACGGATTCTTGGAACTCTGGCCCAGATTGACCGTGCCGTCACTTCCGCGTCTACTTCTGATCCTGCAGTCCCAAACATTGAATTCTCACTTTCGCTTGATGACCTTCCACGCCGGTCTCGGAAGGACGGAACTTTCTTCGGCTACACGCGAAAAGACACACCAGAATACAGAGACATCTGGATGATGCCAAACTATGCCTACTGGGCTTGGAACTACACCCATGCTCCCAGCTGGAACAGCATTAGGAAGGAGATTGAGCAAAAGGAGAAGGACCTGCCCTGGCACAAAAAGGACCCCAGGGTCGTCTGGCGAGGCAAGGTCAAGATGGCAAAGCTAAGAAAGGAATTAGTCAAAGTTAGTGAAGGAAAGGATTGGAGCGATATCAAGCCAGTTGTCATCAATAACGCCAGCGATCCTCATACAAAGGACGTGATGAACTTGAGAGATTTCTGCGGGTATGTTTCCTTGCTCTCAAAAAGAAACCTGGGCTTCCATACTGATTTTTCTTTTCCTCAGCTACAAGTACACGGTCCAAACCGAAGGAACCTCCTACTCCGGCCGCCTCAAGTATCTCCAGCTCTGCCGTTCAGCCATGATCACACATCCCTTGGAATGGCAAGAGTTTCACACGCACCTAATGCGCCTCGCTGGTCCCGAGGTGAATTACATTGAAGCATCTGAGAACTTCGGTAATCTCGAGTCTGCCATGGAATACTACCGTGAACATGACCACGAGGCAGAGCAGATTGCAAAGAATAGTTATGAGACCTTTACCCGAAGGTATCTTACACCAGCAGCAGTGACATGCTACTGGCGACGATTGTTCTGGTCTTGGTCGAGTGTGCAGGGATTCGACCCACTCTTGTACATCCCTGACAAAGACGGCAAGATGGCCATGAGAGGTACACCTTGGACGGCGTTTGCTGCCAACTGGCCCAAGGACCCCGCAGCTATTCCTTGAGCATTGGTGGGTGGGGGGGGGGGGGTCTACCAAGGATTCGGCTGCATGGAGGTGAATTTGCATGAGCATCAGCATCAGCATTGGAGTACCAGGTTTTTCCATTTCGTACGATACCCGCATTTACGCGCCAGGACATTAGACACGTATTAATATTGTTGCACACATTTTGATTGGTTGCCTCGCGTTTTCCCGTCTCTCCATCCTCGGCTATCGAACAAGGTTTTCTAGGTCGACAGTTTGCGGGCAATGCTAATTTTGCGGACGCAGGTCCTGCAGCAAGCAATCTATCTATATTGACGGGGCCTAGCCGCCACTAACTACTGCTGACGCTACAACATACTGACCAACAATAGTAGCGATACAGCTGCGGTGTCAGCTGCTACTGTGTTTTTTTCTGAGGAAGGATTGGAGTTGCGGAGGACTCGAAAGCGCCATTGCGTTCCTTTAATATAGAAACCAATAATCAGCATCCCAAACAAGACTTTCTGTTATCCGCTAAATTTGCATTACGAGAGACTTCGTCAAAGACTCCCAACAAAATCCACAAAGAATTTGAATTAATATGACCTCCAGTCCATGGCACGATACTCAGAATAATCAGCATTGATTTCTATCCTATGCGTCATGTTGCTCCCTTCCGTCTTTACCTTGTTTCAGCTCTCCACAGCTTTACCAAGACTACAGCCACGGGTCTCGCAATACCTGGTTGTTCTCGATACTGGCGTGGGGCATCGCAGCACGCCTATCCCTAGATGGCCGACTTCTCTTCGCCGTATCAACACTGACGGTTCCAACGCGGCTAACCTTACACAATTCGGCGTAGTTGTGTCTGATCCCAACACACTCGAACAACCGATACTTGCCTATGCCCTCACATACTCGCCGTCAACTTCCTCCCTCTTCTCCGCCACAGGTCGGGGCGTAGTGCGAACCAACATAGAAGGTGGGAACCTAGAGTACATCTTGAACAAAGAGAGCGACCCATCGAGTCAGGTTGTCAGCATCACAGCAGCTGAGCAATCTCAGAAGCTTTACTACGGCGATTCCAACACAGGCCTAATCTACTCCTCAAACTACAATGGCAGTAACGTTGCCGTGTTCCGTAACGTATCTCAAGGCCTCACCTTTCTCTCTGAGGACTACAGCTATGCCAATACACACGCCGGTGGCATTGTTGTTGACGAAGCACGGGGCTGGCTCTACTGGAGCTCAGTAAGTGACGGAAGCATCCGGCGCGTCCTTCTCAGCGGTGAGGGGCAGGAGCAAGTTATAGTTACTGGACTCGACAAACCAGGACAGCTACGCATCGCCGGTACCTCCTTGTACTTTGCCGAGCGTGGCTCATGGAGCTCCTCGCCCACAGCTATCAAGTACCTTGGCCGCATGATTGATGAACTTCCTGCATCGCCAACGTCCCCTAACCTAGCCGTACCAACGCGTACTCTCATTTCCTCTACGCAGTCGTCGCTATTTACCGAAATCGACTATACGGGCGAGAAGCAGACGCTGGGAATTGAGAGCTTTGTTGTCTACAGGAATGGTGTGGAACAGATTGTGTACTTTGCTGTTAATAGTGCGGGTAGGACGTCGTTCGGTAAGATAGTAGAGACAGTGTGGAGAGGGAGTGGGGATAGTAGAGGCCCCGTCTTTAAAGTCTTGAATGCAGAGACAAAAGACGTTGGAATACCCGTTGGTTTAGAGCATATTCTATAGTACATAATAGAGACAGAGATTCTCTCTTTTCATTTAAGTCCCTTAAAATGATTAAATCTCTTTTCTTAAATTTTCATTTCCACCTTTTCTATAGTTAACAAAATTAAACTTTCTTAAAAAATATAATATTAGAAAATAAAATATAAAAGTAATTATTAGTTTATTTCTCCTATCTATGTGGGATATCGTATGTTATAACTAAGCGGCCTGGGCTAGTAAATAGGTAGAGTCTACTTAGAGGTTTAGTCTAGGCTAGGTTAGCGTGGTAAATAGTGGGTACGGTGGTAAATGGGTAGAGGTAGGTGTTGGGTTAGGTTGCCAAGAGTAGGCTGGCAAACGGGTACCTCCCACTATAGCGTTATATAGAGGTTAGGTTATAGTTATATAAGCTATAGGTATAAATTATTATTAAGTTATATAGACCTTAGATAAGATTAGAGTTAAATTAGATTAGTTTAGATTATAGTTATATTAGTTTACTAAGTCTTTAAATAGAGATTATAGTTAGGCTATATAAGCCTTAGAAAGAAGTTATAGTTAAGTTATATAGATCTTATATAGAGGTTTAGTTATAAATATTTAATTAGCTATATAAGTTAGAAATTTATTTATCTTTATATAATTTAACTCTTAATAGAAAAGTTTAAAGTAAAAAGATGTATTATATTTTTAAATTATAGTTATATAATAAATTAGAGTACTACTAAGTTAGTAAAGCTAAATCTAAGTCTTCTAAATAGTTTTATATAATATTTTCTAGAATCTTAATATTCTTACTTAATATATTTTTTATATTAGCTAAAAGAGTAAAAAGATTAGATATCTTATCTAATAGTATCTTATCTAAATTCGTAGTTTAAGTAGACTAATTTAGTTCTAAAGTACTAGTATACTTTAAAACTATTATTAACTAAATTATTTAAGTACTAAAATAATAACTTTAGTCTCTAATTATATTCTTTATATTATTAAAAACTTACTTTATACTAACTTAAGTAATGAGTAGAATTAAAATATTCTTAGTAATCTTAGCTAAGTAAAAATAAGTTAATTAGTTTACTCTTTACTAATCTAGGAGGTTAAAATCTTTATTCTTTTATTTATATAGAGTATTTAGATATAGTTTACTCTTTCAATAGATAAACTCTTTCTTTTTATTTAAATCTTAAGTAAGAGAGTTTTAGCTAAAGCTAAATAAGTTACTAAATAGTAATAAAATTATAAAAGGTTTATAGAACTACTATAAGCTATATAATTTTTAAGTAAAAGATGTTATATTTAACTATTAACGTTTAAATTTATTATAGTAGCTAAGTGTTACAAGTAACAGTAGGTGGGATCCTCTCCCTGGGTCTGACAAAGAGTAGTTGGGAGGCCACTCGGGATTCCAACGAACAGGATGACTATCGCGGGGCTTGGAGTCACGTGACGTGCCATCCCGCCAAGACTGAACATCCCGCCAAGGATGGGATGGCAGAGAGTTTTGGGATGGCATGCCATCCTAGACATCCCGCCAAGATATGGAAGGATAGGATGGATGGGATAGCAGGACCAGAGGTAATAAGGATATAAGGATAAATGGATTTCATTATTACTCTTATTATAGTTAACTTAAATTATACTTTCTTACTAGCTATTTTACTTAAGAAGATTACTATATATTAGTCTATTAAATATATTAGTAGTTATTAAGCCTTTATTACCTTCTATATAAGTACGCTACTCTACTATATTATTAGATAACTCTTATAGAGCTCTTCACACTATCTTACTCGCTCTAACCCGGATTGAGCTTAGAGAAGTATTAGCACCTAACCCCGTGTAACACTAAGATAGTTAAGAAACTATTCTTAGTAAATAAACTTATGATTCTAACTCTATATATTATCTTAACTAGTCTATTAGTATCTAACTAAAATAAAAAATAATAATAAAAGTACTTTATATACTATAAGCTTTTACGTTAAATTAAAAATATATCTTAATTCATAATTAGACTTTAAGTACTATTTACTTGGCTTTTTTTACCCTTTTTTTACTATATTATCACTAATTACTAGCTAGTTGATATTTTTGTTATTTTCTATATAATTACTAAGATTATTTATGTTTTAATCTAGAAAATTGAAAAGTCTATTGTATATTGACTAGATAAATTATATTTATAATTTTTTCTTACTAAGATAATGAGTTATAGTTTAAAATTAATATAATATTTAGGTAAATATTTTAAGATAATACTATTTAGCTGAGCTAAGATAGAGTTATTTAAAATCTTAAAATACTATTTATATTATATTTAGATTACTTTAAAGAGAGACTAGTTTTTAGAAAGTGATTTCTTATTTTAGCTAATTATTAATTTATAATTAAAGCTTAATTAAATACTTATATATATTAAAGATAGAGTTCTATTTAGTCTTTTTATATTAAATAATTAATAGATATTTCTTTAGTAAAAAATAGAATTAACTAGTAAGAAATTACTCAAAAAACTATTGAGATAAACTTAGAATAAAATAAATTACTTATAGCTATTTTAGAAATGATATATAATTATAAACTATAATAATAAATGAATATCTTTTAAAGTAGATCTAGTATAGAGATTTACTAAGAAATATTTTAAAGAAAGTATCTTTATAATAGTCTTTTATTATTATTATTAGTAATTAATAATTTTAAGATCTATATAATATTCTAGACTATAAGATTAATAATATAAACTAAATAAGAGATTATACTTTTACTTTAATACTATCTAATATCTTTTCAGTCTAGCTTTATTTTAATGAATTAGATAAGAGTACTATTATTATCTATATTATTATAGAAGATATATAGTAGTCTTAAAGTAGTGTTAGTCTTAGAAAGAATTATTAGTTATTATTTTACTATTAATATCTTAGTATAGCTACTATAAATAGAAATAAAATCTAGAAGTTTTTCTTTAAGCTACTATTTAGTATCAATCTAGTATCTCTTAATAGTAAGAAAAGAAAGATAGTTATTTCATAACTAAGTATTTAGAATAATAGATAACCTAGTATTATTACTAAAGTCTAATAATAGATCTATTATAGCCTTATCATACTACTTTTAGAATATTTTTCTAAATTTATATTCGCTTATTATTATAATGTTAAACTAGAGGAAGTAGATAAAGTAGAAAAATAATAGCTACTTAATTACTTAAAATAACTAGTTATTAGTAATTATAACATATATAATTTTTTTGAAATATCTAGATATAGTAAGACTAAGTAAGTCTATTTATAGCTAAAGTTAAATATTAGAGTTGTGTAAGTTTGATAACTTAATTTATATATTATCTTATTTTCTAATTACTATTATAATAATAGTGCTATTAAATAATCTAGTAAATTTCTATATAAACTAAGGATTATAAATTAGTTT
>NW_006911573.1:2499-20144 GCF_000523455.1 Bipolaris oryzae ATCC 44560 | reverse complement strand
ATAGCTTAGCTAGATACAGGCCGAAGCACCATAGTCACGCAATACAGCACAACGTACCAAATTGTAACTAGTTAGATAGAACGGCCTTTGGCCAAAGTCCTACATAGCCAACGGCTGATACAGGACTATAATGGAATAATAATATACCTCTAAGTGACCTCACGTCCGAAACGAATCCGATTCTTCTTGCCTATGCCGTTATAGTTGCCTCCTATTATAAGTATACCTCTAAATAATTAGTTTAGCTCCTCCGTAAAAGTAAGGCCTTTTAACTTAAACTTTTAGGCCTCTAGATAAGCTATAAAATACGCTTCTAGTACGTCTAGATTACTAGTTACTAAGCTACTCTTATCTATACTAAATCTAGACTATAAGGTAAAGTACTTCTATATCTTCTAGTTTTTTTTCTAGTTTTTAATTTTATTTTTAATAGCTTATAGAGTTACTACTAACTAGCCCGCGACTAATTGTACGTCCTGTTTAGCCTTCTCTAGCGCTAATTTTTTCTAGCTACTATCTACCCGCTATCTAAGCTCCTCTCTAGCCTCTAAGAGTGATATTAATAATATACTCTCTATTTCTATCGTCTATATAAGACTCTAAGCCCGCTAGATACTAGCGGGCGGCGACGACGACGACGATACTGGCGGCTATATCGACGACTAGCTTATCTAAGTAGACTCTAGTAGCTAGGCTATAGAAAGCGACTACTACGCGAAGCTTTATAATATTAACTTAGTATATTAGAACGTTATTTTAATAGTAAGTTTACTCTAATATAGGTTATCTAAAATAATAAAGTTATAGAGAATTAAAACACTAAAACTCTAGCTAAACCGCCCCTCTATATTTTATCTTAATTCGGAAAAGTCAAAACGCTATACTAGCTAGGATCCCTTGCTATAACCACGAGATAAGCGCTATACCACAATAGGCACCAAAAACGCAGACGCAAAACGCGGAACCGAACAGGCCCTTAAGCTTACGCCTCGGCAAAGGATGAGTTAGCCTTATCTTAGCTTGCCAGCAGATAACGCCATTGAGTAGCGACCTCTCATTCTTCTTCATGAGCGAAAACATGCGAAGATATATGAGCAAGTCGCAGCGAGCATGTGATAGTTGCAGAGCGCGCAAAAGTGCATGCCGCATCGACTCTGGACCTCCATGCCGGCTATGTCATCTCTCGGGGCGCGAGTGCACGTTTGAGGCCGTACCCAAAAATACACGCGCGTCTGCAGCAACTGCGACACATGTCGCCCTGAGCACACCTACTGAAGAGCTAGCCAGTCTAGAAGCCGCAAGCCAGCAAAGCAACGTTCTGAATTCGAACAGTGCTTTCTTCGACCAACAAGGCTTCCTTTGGCCAGGCGAATCACCAGATCCATTAGCCAACCTTTGGGTTGACCAAGCTATGATTGACATGAATATACAAAACTTCAATCACATTAACCCTCCACCGAACGATGTTTCCATGGACTCTCTGCCACTTCCTTCGCCGTCGACACTAGGACCCCAGACGACTAGCATGGTCTGTGGTCTAACAGGGGATATGGATCCATACCTTTTGCAAAGATATAATTTTGGACCGGATAGCGATTTTGTTTTCAAGCGACTGGCTGTTCGTTCAGTAAGGCAGGATATCCATCCAGTCCAACTCCTAGTCTCCAATGTTACAGATGCGGCGGAGGGGTGTGACCAGCACAATCATTCTCTTCGCAAACAGCTAGAGAAGCTTGTGAGTCCGGATGTGGGTGTCAGGTTGATCTCTTTGTACGAAAGACCAAAGTCAATCATACTTCCGTCTAGCCAAGCTAACGAATCCAGATTCTTTCGATTCGTGTCCCCTCATTTTCCAATTCTTCTTCCAGCGCAATCAACACAGCCCGAGCGATCAAATCCTTGTACTCTTGCCGCAATATATCTAGTCACACTACCATTTGCTGGCTTTGACGATTATCTCTCCGTTCAGATAGCATACGATCTTCCCGATGCAGAAAAACTATGGAATCTTGCATTGAACGTATTGCATCAGGAACTGCATAAGCCAGACTTTTCCACGCTACAAACGTTGGTCCTGCTGCTGATTTCGCCTCCACATAAGCCGCTCATGCCGGATTATGCGACAAAGTGGTCGCTTGTTGGTACCATGGTGACTGTTTCACAGACGCTGGGCTTGCACTTCAATCCCACCTCTTGGAGCGTATCATCTGCCGAGGTAGGGCTGAGAAAGCGGCTGTCGTGGACTGTCAAGATGATTGACGTCTGGCATGCTGCTGTCTTGGGCCGGAGCTGCCTGATACATGATGACGATTGGCTCGTTCCGCCACCATGTAGGGATGATTTTTCGGAACAAGAAAGAAAAACACTATTTCCCGCGAACTTCATTTCTATGTATGAGCTTACAAATATTTTACAAATGACTCTGAAAACACTTTTGTAATGTCCTCAGACGGCCCCTAACAGCAAATACGATACTGATATCGGTAGCACTCTCAAAGCGGTTCAAACTCTTGCAGGAGACTATGAAGACACATTAAGGAAGACGCAGGGCCTAATGGAGGAACTCAATCGCTGGAATAGTGCTGCTGTCGACAGTCAGTCTGATTCACACGACGAGGACATCAATTCATCAGGCCCATTGCTTCTCGGCGGCCATTTTGTCAAAGTACTTCTCTTTCGCGCTATACTCAGGCCTTTCAATGCTTTGAGATACGGTACGGTGCCCCCTAATCCGACAGATGAGCAAAGGGAGCTTGAAGCATATCGATTGGCACGAGCCGGAGCGAAAGGATGCATTGCTAGCTTTGTAGCGTTTACGTCGAATTTAAAGAGCAGCTGGGTTCATGGATTTTGGCCTTTCTGTATGTAACTGGAGGCGATTGGAAAGTCCTTTTTTTGCTAATTTTGCGACTCAGGGTGCACGCTGGGCTGGTCGACATTGTGCAATCTTGCCCTTTTGCTCCACGTGACAGCAGATAGTCCTGAAGAGGCACAAGAATGCCGGGCCCTTCTTGACCATGCCCGAAGATCTGTCCGGCTTCAATCGAAATCTCTTGAAATCCTCAGATTCGCGTTACTACGCATCGATTCAATTTTCTGGAAAGGTCTAAATAACGTTTTTATGAGAAACGAAATGGTAGGAAACACGAGTGTTCGACAGGAACAATTCGAAGACCAGCTGTAGATAGATAAAAGTAATATGGATGGAAGCCGAAATTGGAAGATCTGGCATGAGCAAACATGGCATTTCAACTACTTGGCACGCTTGTTCCCCTCCTCGATAGCAAGTTTCCCTGCATCTGCAGTGAACTTGCTCACACCCATCTCATTCATTGCTTCAGCGCCTACGATGACTGGCACCTCCTGGAAAGAGTTTCGGAAGCAAACATATAAGGCACAACCTGCGATAAAGCCGACAATGGCGAGAGAGCCGTACATCCATACCATATACGGGTCCTGCGACACGGGTGCAAGGGCAATGCAGATTGCGGCAGCGATGCCAATTGTCAACCAGAATAAGGAGGAAACAAGAGAGCGAAGACCGTGTTACGTTAGTACAGGCGACAAATTGCATCCTAGCATTTGTAACATACCTTGTGGGTGCCTTCGTGTACGCCAACTCCAGACCAGTGATGATAACAAAAGCTTCGGAAAATGCCACAAGAATGTAAGCGGGAGCTTGGATCCAAACGTGAATACTCGTCCTTGGCGACTTGTAGATATAATGTTGAAGCACGCTTGCGTACGCCATGGCCATTGCCGCTAATAGAAAGCCAGCTGTCATTCTTAGGACTGGGCTGAAGTTGATCTTGTGCTTGCGAAGCAGAGGGTAAATAAAAACTTTGGTTTATTTTTAGCATGTTTTCATTGAAAGGGATAGATATCTTCGCTGATAGTACTCACAGTCTAGTAGTGGAATGAAGATGATCAAAGCGATGGGGTCAAGGTTTTGTAAGAGGTCGTTCGGTGTACCGTGCAATGCCATGTCTCCAGCTTGTGAGATGAGATTGTTCCAAATTTGGATCCAGCAGACAAAGTACAAAGGAAGGAAAAGGAAGAACTGCAAATATGTTGGTTAGATACGGTGAGGGGCTGAAATTCGAACATACCTTGCATGCAGTGATACCCATTTGCACTTCTTTGACAGATTTGTCGGTATACTTGGGGGACAGCGCAAAAGGATGGCGCGAAAGAGTTCCCTGTACCTCCAGAGCACTCGGCTTGGCCTTTTCGAAGCCACCTTCCTTAATGGCAATAGCCACGATGCGGGCAGCATCGACGATCGCTGAGCCGTGAGGCGGTGTTTGTACAAAGAGCCGGCTGCTGAAGATGAAGATCATTGCAGCAATAACGATGACCCTATAGACGTCAGCAACTTTCCCAAAAAAAAGAAACTAATCAACTCACACTAAAGGGATCAAGTAGGCGACCCAAAATCCTACATGGGCCTCGACATTTACCGTAATCAACGGCGAAAGCGCTCCCACATTGACCGCCCAATAAAACCAGTTGAACATGCGTTCAACTGTCAGTTCAGGGTCCACTATTACCCACTCGCCAGTGGCCAATCGCTTCGTATACGCCGCATCAGGCTTGTACTGCTCTGCGCACATGGGTGTAACATTTGCTTTGATACTACCTGTGCCAAGTCCAATTACTACCATGGCCGCAACCAGCCCGCCAAAACCGGCACCAGATTGGATCCCAGCAGGTGTCGATGTAGCAACGAGGATCACGAGACCGACAATATAAACACCGCATCCTAGGGCGATTGTTTTGAAGCGGCCAAGATGCTGGTCTGCGACAATGGCGCCAACAACAGTCGAAGCATAAGCCCAAAATTTGAAAAAGTTGCCCAAGGCCGTGGCGACAGCCTGACCGCGGCCCAAAGCGCCAGGAAGGTCAGAGTGTGAGTCATGCGGGTTTCTTAAAGGAAGCACTTAGTCATCTTGTCTTTGTTCTCATACCATACTACATGTGTGTAGCAACTTATGAATTGCTAGAGAGGTTTGGAGGATCGGACGTACTTAATGTAATTCTGGATTGGTGCACTCAAGCCAAAATAGGTAAATCGTTCTCCCAGCTCAACGATTAAGATGAGCAGCACAACCCATGGAATGCGATCGGGCACGCGCCGTAACGTGCTACTCTCTACACCTGGGGCAAACCTGTCGACATAGATTTCGCTGCCATGCATCAAGTCCTCCTCGCGCATCTTCGCAGTAGTAGAAGTACAATCGGTCATCGTGTTGAGATGCACGCACACACACTCAAACAGACATAGACGCCAAAGAGATGAGCGAAGTCAAGCAGGGAAAACAACAAGTAGTAGGTAATGCAACGATAATTCTGGCTACCTATGCCCCTGCGTCCATCAACGCTTTGTATATCCTTCCATTTTCCGTAATGATGATAGCTAACAGCTGCCGCTATCGCTCACCCCGCAACATCCCGCAACTTTGGGTTCAAAGGACCCCGGTGATTTGTGCTGAGCGGAGTGGGTCCGATCGGGGCCGATAGCGCTACTACCCGCGAATACCGCCAATCACAGTCTAGCATCAGGGCCCGGTGAGGCTGTGGCATGGAAACTGCTCGAGATAGAGGGTGCGTAGCTGAAAAGGGGAGAAAAGCTCAAAGCGATTTGTATAATGCTATTAGTCGAGCGTTTTTCTTTCGATATACAGGGTTTGATGGGAGTTCAATGAGAAACGATATAGTATTAAGAATTTTCTATATAAAGCCGTATACTTGCGTAACATATCCATGACTACTTAGGCTTTATCGTGATGCTTCTGAGTAATTCATTTATTGGGCACGACAAAAACCATGGTATCAGAAGCGCAAGGGTGCTTTGGAGCTATTAACTTGATGTAGCCCTCTTATCCCCTAAAAAGATTCTTTCCACGGTTCTTATAATGTGCAGAAAAATGATCCCAACTCTACAACTTCCCTTGTTCAAACCCATTTAGCCCGTCTATCGAATTTTCCAAAAAAGGAAGGGCTAATTCTACTGCTTCCGTTGCCATACCTAGGCCAGCCTGGTAACCCGTTCCGCCCGCTCCATAATTATGCACAACGAGACGACCATCAGACCACGCTTCTTTCTCAATACGTGCGCCTCCTAGTCTCCCGGGTCTGAGACCTGCAAAGGATGCCAGGATCTCTGTTTGCGACACATCCAATGATGGCTCTAGTGTCGTTGTCCGTGTCCAGATAGAATCCGCCTCATGGGCAAAAGTATCACCAGTGCTATGTAAGTTGAGTACGCACCCTACTTGCACGAAATGAGTTATGTGCACTTACTCGTTTCCCTTTTGCATGAATCCTCCAAGAACCACGTTGCCATTTGAAAAAGGCCTGGGAATGATATACGTCTCATAATCTTTGCCATGGCGCATGATATTTTGATTGATTTGCGGTGCTCGCACGAGCAGAATCTGACCTCGGACAGGAAAACATCTCTCGTCCTCGACACCGGGAAGATTCCGCGCTCCGTTTCCGGTGCAGTTGAATATAATCTTTGTCCTTTTGCTCAGGAAAGCAGAATCTAGATGATCTAGGTCACGCCGGAGAAACCTGACTCCGTGCGCTTCGAGCTGGTGCTTGAGATATTGGATATGTTTGGGAGCATTCATGGTCACTGTAGTAAAGGAGATGCCGTACTTCACCCCGGGTAAAAGCTTGTGTGAAGGTAGTACTGTAAACTTTTGGGCGTGTCAGTAGAGTAATGATGTTTGACAATATACTGACATCTTCCAAGTAGCCCGCAAGGGACTTCAACTTCTGCTCAGCTGGCTTTTCATCCCAAAACTCGAGTGATTGCGCCTTGCTGATAGCAGCGACTGATCCATGAGTATCTGCAAGCTTCATGAGCCGTTTATATCCGGTCTTATCCCAGATAAGAGCATTCGCATCGCTTCCAGATATTGCTGAAAAATTTGCGCCGGCCCTGTTCAAGTAAGATTTGTGTCATGAGCAGAGCTTTCAGGCAGTTGTTATTGTACCATGGCGATGTATAGTTGATGGAGGTATCTCCTGGCAGATGTGTCGCGACGATTGTTGTGCGATGCCCATATCCTTTCTCTGCGAGGATGAGAGCAACATCCAGCCCTATCACCCCGGATCTATATTGATTCAGTATGCAAAAGGTATAAACATTGTGAGAGTAACTTACCCAACAATGACTATCGAGTCTTGCATGTTTTGTTGTTCTCTGCTCTAGGCGATAGAGCTCTACGGGCCTGACGTGTCTATATCCGAGAGGCGCTGCTTGTTTGGTGGGTTTTATGCCTAGGATGTCTACTGGTCTCTATCTTTTAAAAGCATAAGACAAGATTTCATGTTGGCTTAGCTGTGCATGTTGGTCACTCTGCACGATAACCACTACACGGTGGATCCCAGGATTCGGTCATTTTCCCGTCGACTTTCCCGTCAATATTTCCGTATTTTCATATGCTTGGCAATTCGAGTTTCGTAATCTTTTCGATGATCTGGGTAGGCTTCCATTCGGAAGGATTTGTGGACTCTTATCGTTGGCCCAGTGTGCTGATAGGTGCGCACAGTCTCCCGGCTTGGCATTCCTATCAGATCCGATGCGCGAGTAATGGACAGATCTGAGATGACGACCGTGTTCATCATCCTGTTAGGGTGGCATAATAGAAATAGCTGGCAATATGATTCAAACATTTGTCCCCAGGAAGTTTGGCTATATAAGAAGGAGTTTCTTTTGATTCCACACAGTTACTTAACCTGTGTGGAACACCATATCAAGAAGCATGACCGTAAAGATACCGTCAGTAGCAGACCACCAGTTAAGCAAAGGTTACCAAACTCCAGAAGAGTGGCTTGTAAGACTCGATCCGGAATGGGTTCGCATCTGGAACGCATATGGAGGGCACCACCGTCAAGCCGAAGAAGTACCAATTGAAAAAGTGCGCCGGAAGCCACTCGCATATAGCTTTACATATCCAACATGGTCAGGTAAGCAAGACACGGCTACCCGAATGATTCATTTGCTAACAATTAACTGGCCCTCCTGTTTTCAAGGAGAAAGAGTTTGATATACCCGTTAGCCGACCTGCTGGTCATATCAAAGTGCGCGTGTATACGCCAGAAGGACAGGGTACTTTTCCTGTACATGTTAACTATCATGGAGGTAAGAGTAATTATCATTGACGATTCAACATTCTGATATCGAGCCAGGCGGATGGATTCTGGGTGGTCTTAATAGCGAAGCAGCCTGGTGTAGAAGTGTCTGTAATAACACTGGCATCGTCATTGTCGACGTTGATTACCGCCTCGCCCCAGAATTCGTTTTCCCTACAGCCATCTATGACTCATGGGATGCACTCCAATGGGTTCTATCTCATGCTGAGGATTTGAATATCGATGCCACTAGTGTTTCGATCGGCGGTCTCTCGGCAGGTGGTCACATGTCGGCAGTTCTTTCGCACATGGCGCGCGATGCGGGACTAGAACTCAAACTAGCATTGCTAGTTGTGCCTTCGACTGACTTCAGATGGCTCATTGCTGAACAACCCTTGCGTTCAGTGATTGCCAAGCGTTATCCCAGTACAGCGCAATACAAAGATGCACCTTGGGGAGGCCTGAAAAGAGAGCAGTGGTTCTTGAATTACTGGATTCCGACCGGTATGTTGCCGTTGTGCTCTCATAATTACCAAGCCTCCCTGATACAAGATAGATATCAGAAGAGCTGCATGTGATGACTGGATGGCTTCACCGATCCTGGCCCAGTCCTTTGAAAGACTGCCGCCAACGCATATCATAACTGCTGAGTTTGATATATGTAGAGATGAAGCGCATCAATATGGTGAGCTGCTGGCAGACAGTGGAAATCTTGTAACCCAGAAGTGTTACCGAGGAATGCCGCACGCGTTTGGGCACTATATTCATCCTAAAAAGGGTCTAAGCAAAGGGCATGAGTATGTGCACGATACCTCAAAACTATTGCAACAGGCACATGGACTATGATTTCAAGTAAGCCGGTGGTCGTTAATGAAGTACATAATACGAGCCGTGATGGCAAGTTATATTAGCTCGCTATAGGCTGTACACTCTGCACACTTAATCGTCCTTTTCCTTCTCCAAGTGGCGCGATCTCTATGTCGCGCTAAGGTCTCGGGAGGTCGACCGCGCTCCATCTGTTCTTAGCGCCCGCTCCTTCCGCTCTGTCCAATGCCTGCGCTCGTTCTTCAACTACTCTGTCGCAAAGTAGACCACCGAGCCCCCCCCCCCCCCCCTGCGAGTTCTATAACAATTAGAAGAAATCTAGCCATGCCTTCCTTTTAGCTCTAGCCTTTCGAGTCACGTTTATGTCATAGAAGGTTCTATAATTTGCTGAAATAGTTATCTCTCTTTCGAATATAATATTTGATATAGCTTACGATTAGTCTTCAGAGCGTAGCCATTTATAGTGTTATAGAGGAGTTAGCTAGCGATATAGTAGATTAGCGTGCTCCATACAAGGGGGGTAACAGTTTAGAGAATCTTAATCTCATCTGATCAACAAAGATGTAGTAATCTTATTCAGTATAGTAACTATTATGACTTATAATATCTATAGGTAAGATACTACACTCGTATATTTGAATCCCTAAGTGGTCTAATTGTGCTGATACACGATCGAGAAGCTCCCCTTATAGCAATTAGACTTCTAATCTATCTTTCTTAAAGATGTCTTTCCTGACTCTTGAAAAACCTGTAAACAACGTTTAGCTTTCTGTTTACTATAACATAGTAATAGAGTTAAAAGAAATACGCATAATGCATAGTTACATACACCTCTAACAATAACGTGAGTGCATATCTATAGACGATTAGAAATCGTTATAATGTAGAAATCAAATTGGATGTAGCTAGAGAATAAATAGTAACACTTACCCCGTCATGATGACCAATCAAACACAGTTCAAGGCACATTTGAGCTTCCGCTTTGCTACATCTACCGCAATTAGGATACTCTTGTGGCACGCGCTTAACTAGTGCTTGAGAAGTATTTAAACTCTCTAGATTAACCAGAGAAGCTATGTGAGGGGTAAGTATAGTCGCAAGTAAAGTCATAGATTTAATTTCCACAGTGTTTTGAAAGTTGTTATTTTGTTTTGGATTCTCAATGTATGTAAAGGATTATGAGATAAAGTTGTAAATAAGAGATGCTTTCTATGTATACGCTTATTGATCTAAAACTAAGTCCTGGAAAATAATGTCTGTTAGGCGGAAGCTGACATGGGGGCGAACCGGCAGGTTCTAGACACAGGAAGCTAGCATTGCCCTGGTGGCCAATAGAGCTGGATGCGGAAGCTGAGAGTTCTTGACGGATTATAGGACCTCAGGCTAGAGTTCTGACCAGGCTTGAAGTATCCCAGGACGATGGAGAATGCTTGTTCTCAAAATGTTTCCCCTCCAGAATTTTTACTTTAATAATATATACAGAGTCAAAATGAGCGTGTCTCACGCTATCTGTATCCCTTGGGCTATTAGAAAGCACGACTGACATAAGCCTGTTTAAGCGAACAAATAAAGCCTGCAGCTCAAAGAATTAGGCATTTTATCTTAGCTTCCCAAAATCCTAAAATTACTTACTTTATTCTTAAATAAGGCTTAAGACTTAGCTATAAAAGTAATTATAAATTTTTTCTCTAGCATAAGTGCGAGTATAATGTTATAAAAAATAAAGGTTAAAATAACTTACCGTAGAGTTTGTATACTTTTAGTAAAGAGTCGTTCGTTAAATAATTAAAGCTTTTTAGGATAATATCGTGTTGCAAGGCAACCACTTTAGGATACTAGAGAGAAAGTGTAGAATAGTATTTAATAGGCTAGGAAGGAAAAGAAGCGCTTATAGGCTGAAAGCTTACCTTTTTTGCGTGTTTATTAGGATTCTTCTAGTTCGTATGTACAATCGTTAACGATTGCGGCTTCACCTCCGCGTGGAGCATTATAACAAATTGATCATCGCTGGATCGATGATTGACCAATAACATCGGCCAATCTCCAGCAGACATCCAGCGCTAAGCCATATACATTGGATGAGACAGTTCAATACCGTTAAGCAGCTACGTGCAGGGGCGGAGCCGCAATCGCTGGCAACTATATATGATAGAAGAACAAATTCAGTCGCCAATTGGTTCTTATTCTATCCTATCAGATTTAAAATGATTTTGTCGCCCGTTTGCGACCTAACGAATACCGCAGATAGTTAGCTAAGCACTATTGTATGCATAAAATCTGAGGCGCCGTTATTAGGCCAGTTCTGGACGCTAACACGGTTGTTTTGGGCTATGACTAATTATTCAGATTCTTAAGTTACTGCCTACTACTATGTAAGTAAGGGAACTATAGAATTCTATCCCCGCCATACTCTAGGCTTAACCTATATTTGATCATGAACCGGAAGAATACAACTAGTCCTGCTACTCAGAACGCTGAGACTAAAAAGATCAGAGATAACTCTAATTTTAATAAACTTATAGTCTAGTTGTATAAAACTCTAGAAATATTTAATATATTAGCTACTATTTTCTTGTGGACATTGCTGGCTGGGTTTGTTGTATTTCCTGGCACCTTTACCTCTCTTCAGAATACTTCATCGCTAAATAGCAGCGTGCTAGGAAGAGTAGTTCAGCGCACGATCCAGAATATCCCCCTTCTTACAGTGGCGGCCCTCTTCTTTATTCTGGGAACAGCTGGAATAGGCTGGCTTTAGCACCAGCGTCAGAGACACTACTTATAGCTAGCCGATAAGCTATTTCTGTATATTGCGACTAGTTAGATCAATTTGCATACAACAATTGTCCCAATTTCGCTGACGGATGAAAGCCCAGGGTTTCTAAATCCCTTAGCTGGACTGACTACAGTCTTCCTCAACGTCTATACTGCACGAGAGGGGCACTGATCGCGACCTGCAATAGGTACATGTTCAGTGATATGTGGATGTCTGCTAGTGTTCGCGATGCTGCACATAACGTCCCTCCCTGAGTGCTGGGACACCCGCCATGCTGGGACAAATGAGGGGTACTTTGGCTTTCAACACTTCGCTTTCTGCGCGCTCGCTAAAAATCTTAAAAAATTTATAATATTTATGTCTTAGAGCTATCTATTAATATATTTTATATATCGAAATAAAAAATATATTACTATTACTACTCTTCTTATATAAGTTATAGTAGACTATTCTTCTATATATAATAGTATTACTTTACTATAGCGCTATATAGAAGCTTCTAGGGTTTAAGAAACTCTAGAAGATTAAGATTATATTTAAAAAACCTTATAATAGTTAAGTAAGTTACGTCTAGCCTTATAGCGCCTATAACGTCTATATTTATATAAGATTATAGTTATAATAAGTATCTTAGCTTACGCTAAGCTACCTTATATATTTTATATGATTATCTTTATATATTCTATTAATAGCGGCTATTATAGCTATAGCTTAGCTCTAGTAGATAGTCTAAGCGTATAAAATCTAAAGTGAAGGTTATTTTTAAAGAAAATTACTAATAATAAGACTTATATTATATATTAATAATATATACTACGCTATAAAGTAATTATTATACTTATACTAAAGTAGTTATATTAATATATTATACTAGAAGATTCGAATTAAAACTATATAACTAGACATAAGTTATAGATAAACTATATTCTTACGTACTTTAATCTTCTCTAATTAATATTCTAGTAAGAGCTATAGAAGATATTACCTATTATATAATATCTACTAATCCAATACTATAGTATATAAAGATAACTACTATAACCTAAAAAGTAATATAATAACTAAAGTTTAAGGTAAAAAGAAATCTTCTTTATTTATATAAAGTACTTAGCTATTTAATAAGAAATTTATATATATAGAGAATTTAAAAGAGCTATTTAGAGTATAGTAATATATCTCTATTATTAACTTATGTAGTTATACTATCTTATTATTAGACGCTAACGTAACTAGCTATCTATCTAGCGAGAAGGTAACTACTATAACTATAGCTAAATAGCGCTCTAGTATACTATAATAAGTCCTTACTAGTATATTCTATAGTCGTACTATCTTATTAGTAGATACTAATATAACTAGCTACCTATCTAGCGAGAAGATTACTAACTTAATAAAACTAGAATAGCCTTCTAGAGTGCTATAGTACGTATCTATCGCCACTTTCTATAGCTATACTATCTCGTTGTTAGATACTAATATAACTAGCTACTTATCTAGTAAGAAGGCTACTACTCTTACCTAGTATAAATAGTCCTCTAGCGTACTATAATATATATTCTAGTCTACTTTCTTTATAGATAATATCTTAATATACTTTAGAACTTAGTCTATAAAAGTCTATTATATTAGACTTCTTTTAAATATAAATATAAGTATAGAGTAATAGATCTAAAGTAGTATATCTATAAGTATAAACTAGAACTATAGTATAAACTAGTTAGTATTATAAAGAAAAATTAAGATAAAGCTTATAGATAGCTATATTATATATTAGTAGAGTAGTAGAAATATATCTTATAAAGGTTTTATACTAGTAAGTACCTAAAGAGTATTAAGTAAGTTAAAGTATTCTCTTAATTCTCTTATAAGACTTATAGTCTTAAGTTAATAAAGAAAAAATCTCTATAGAAAGAGATATATTATATTATTATTAATAATTTCTTACTAACTCTATATAAGATAAATAACTTAGTAATAGTATATATACTATAGTTTAGATAATAGACTATTAGTAACTATCTTTTTATCTATTTTACTTCTTAGTATACTAGAGCCTAAAAGGCTATATATACTCTATCCCCAATCCCTAACAGGATTAAGATTAAAATCGACCTTAATCCTAGATTACTTGGCGAGTTTGCGGACCTTAATCCTATCTCTAATCCCTAACAGTGTAACGGCGCAGGCAAGACTACTCGGATTAGTACCGGCGGGAGTGTCACTCAGAGGCATATGGGAGTGCGTAGGACATCAAACGAGCCTTGATTCGAATAGACACCTATAGGCCTTGTACGAAAAGGATATCAAAAGTCTGCAGAGCTAGCTACAGAAAGTGTCTCCATATATACCTATCCTAGTCGGGTCCGAATCGGATCCGACTGAGAAACGAGTAGCTGATGAAGGGGCGGCTGATACTTCCTCCGATCCGGCTCTGGGATTGGTCCGATACTTAGCGAGGCTGTAACATCGTTACAAACAGGATTAAGGTTAAAATCGACCTTAATTCTAGATTACTTAGTAAGTTTGTAGACCTTAATCCTGCAGGTTTATATAGGCTCTAGAATTAAGGTTAGAAAAGCGTCTAAAATTAATATAACTTCTATTATAGATATAGAAAATCTATACTAATTTAATAAATTACTTTTTATAACTACATAATAACTATAGCGTAAGATATTTAATAGAATATAATAAAAAGTTAGTATTTACTAATATAGCTTATACGCTAGAGTAGAGTAGAGTTATAGCTTAACTCTAAGTTAACTCTAACCTTAGAATTAGAGTTTTAGGCACACTAGAGTAATATTATATAACTAAGGTTATATTAGTAGAGTAACTAAAATAAATAAAAATATAAATAGTAATTAGTTTACTACTATATAGTAGTAATAGTATAGTTTATATTAATAATAGTATGGCTTATACTATAATTACTTACTACTATAGATCTATTTAGAGAGATTTTTATATATAAGAGCTATAAGTAGAGCGTTATTAAGTTATAGCTACATACTTACTTAGATACTAAATACTAGAAGCTAACTCTCTATTACACGGGGTCTAGAGTGCTAATACTTCTCTAGCTCGATCCGGGTTAGGGCGAGTAGAATTAGGATTAGCGCTATAAGAGTTGCCTAGCGATTCTTACTAGAAAAGAGTTATAGATATAACTAAGGGTTTAATAATACTAATCTATTTAATAAACTAATATATAACTATNTAGTAGAGTCATGTCATCTATACCTTTCTCCCACGCTTGAATCCACGGGCTAAGGGCCTAAGGGGGTCCCGGCTTAGAGGGATTTTGTTNATGGAACTCTCTGAGTTTGTAGGGAGCTCCCATAAAGTTAGAGGCAGGGTACCAGGTAGGGTCCGGATTATGTCCGGATTATGTCCGATCTAGCTTACCCGGTATTTCAGCTTGGAACGATATAACTTACTAGCAAGGATCTAGTCTACTTCCTATTCTTCTACGCCTTGGATAGGTACGCTAGGGGGCTTAGGAGCTTCTTGTCCTGGGAGAGGATCTTGAGGGTCCTTACACAACAGGTCCGGAGCAAAGACGTCGTAGATTCGGGATCCTACCAGCAGTTAGAGCTAGTAAGAATAGCCAACCTTCTTAAGAACCTTAAAGGGTTCTTCCTATTTTGCAGCCAGCTTCCGGCTCGGACGATCGATCGCGAGGTTCTTGATATCTAAGAACACTATATCGCCGATGTTCTAATCGATAGGGCGACGATAGCGATTGACGGCGGATCGCATCCAGTCCTATGCCTTCTCTATTTGCTGCTTAGCGGTATCCCATGCGGCATACATATGGGTGGCAAGCGCCAGGGCATCCTTATAGTTAAGTTTATCTGTAGGCGTGAGGATGCTAGTTAGGTGCTTCTAGTCCCAGCTCTACTTAGGTTTAGATCTATAAAGGATCTAATACGGGGACATACTGATAGAAGAGTGAGGTAGGGAAATCTAGGCGCGATCGATCAGAGGCAGCAGTCCGCTCCAGTTGTCCTGATAGTAGGATACGAACGGGCGCAGTCTCTGATCAATGTATTTATTCATAATCTCTGTCTAACTATTAGTTTCTTTATAGTAGGTAGTAGATAGCTTAACTTTAACGCCTAGGATCCGACAGAACTCGGACCAGAAACTGGACACAAACTGTAGTCCTCGATTAGAGATAATGGTCTCTAGGGTGTGTCCGAATCGGTACACCTACTAGATAAAGAGTTTAGCTATACCCCTTACGTTGATAGTCTTATAATACGGGATAGAGATGGCCTGTTTAGACAACTAGTTAATCACGACTATAATCTAATCGTATTCAGCCTTGTTCTTAGGAAATTCCTTAAAGTCAATGCAGAGGTGTTGCATTGGCCGATCAGGAATAGGGAGGGGGTGAATTAGTCTAGAGACTCAGGTCTATCTCGGATGGGCCTTACGGCAGGTGAGGTAGTTCCGTACATACCTCTTATAGGTAGCTTCTATACCTTTCTAGTAGTACTTCTAAGATAGTAGCTAATAAGTCTTCTTTACACTCGGGTGGGCTAATAAGACCTGATTATGGGCCTCTTGGATTAATCGAGTGTAGGCGGGGGAGTCTAGTTGCACGTAGAGACGGTTCGAATAGAGTAGTAGTCCGTTCTCTATCTAGTACTTATCTAGGAGAGAGCGGCGCTCTTTTTCGAAGGATGTCCGATTCTGTTGCAACAAGAGCTCGATCAGCTCGAGGGAGTCCAGGGACATGGTCTCCTGAGTGGGCTTAACTACTAATAGAGAGGTAGCTTATTCTAATAGTTNATAATTTAAGTTAACTATAATAAGAGTAAATAATAAAATCTATCTATCCTTATATTCTTATTACTTCTAGTTCTATTCTCTCTAGTATCTTTTAGAAGTATTCTTCTATAGAAGGTTTAGGAGGATATAGTATTCTATATTCTTATAGTATCTCTCTCTTAGTAGAAAGCTAGCTCTTAGTGGGAGGCTAAGTTACGTAATTACTACCCTACGATAATTATTACTTTCTAACGTAGGCGTCTCTAGGCCTTTAGCTATCTTATTACTTATTAAGAAGAGAATTCTTCTTATTACCTATAATATTACTTTCTCTCTTAAGACTATTATTCTAATACTTTAGAATATTATTTTTCTATATTATATATTAAGACGCTAGGTATATATAAAGTTAGAGTCTATCTACTTATTATAGCTATCTCTACTTTATTACCTTCCTAACTATATTTAAGATCTAGTCTTTCTATTATATTTATTCTAAGAACTTAAATTAATAGCGCTAAGCTTATACTAACTATATTTAATAGTAGAGAAATAAAATAATCTTCTATTATAAACGTTATAAAAAGAAGAACTTTTTTATTTTATAGATACTACTACTAGATACTACGCTAGTTATATTTCTATAAAAGTAGAATATAGTTTATTTATTTCTAGGGAAAAGTAGAAGAAAGTAGAGTTAGTGAANCGTTAGAAATATCTTAAAATCGCTTATTTAAAAGTATAGCGTACTTAACTAGATACTTAACTATTATAATAAGAGCTAAAGCTTTTAGAGATTAAGATATAAGAGCGTATGTTTACTAATTAAAATTATATAATTCTAAGTCTCTAAGATTACGTAAAAGAGTAGGCTAAGAAGAGTTCTACCTCTAGAGGTATAGGCCTTCCTATTTTTAAACTACTACTATCTAAACTATTAGCTAATCTAGACTAGTTATAGACTAATTCTTTTAATCCTTCTTTTAATTATTCCTTTCTTTTCTCTAAGAGTTTACCTCTTACTTCTTTAGGTACTTCTAGTAGTATTTATATACTAGTAACTTATAGTTTATTAGATTTTTTTTAGATTTCTAAGTTTTATAGTTTTTAGGCTATTTTTACT
>NW_006911573.1:0-1937 GCF_000523455.1 Bipolaris oryzae ATCC 44560 | reverse complement strand
GGTGAGGATGTACCCTAAGTATTTCGTCTAAGTGATATAGAATTCGCTCTTCTTAATATTAACTTGGAGTCTAGCTTATTATAGTCTTTCTAGCACCTTACGTATATGTTAGATGTGTTCCGCCTCCAACTTAGAGTAGATAAGGATGTTATCTAGGTAGGCTATATAGAAGTTGTCTAGGTAATTAATTAGTACATCGTTTATGTACTGCTGATAGGTCGCTAGACTGTTACATAGTCTAAAAGGCAATACCTTAGTCTTGTACGTTCTATATCGAGTGTGGAACGTGGTGTACTCCTTAGAGTTAGGATCTATCTGGATCTTATTGAAAGCCGCACGTATATTAAGCTTAGTGAAGATCTTGGCCTTATAAGGACGCGCGAGCAGCTTATTAATACGCGGAATCAGATACACATCCTTACGTGTGATAGTATTAAGCTTGCGATAATCTATATAGATACGGAGGTCTCTGTTTAGCTTCCGAACGTAAAGGACTAGGGAGGCGAAAGGACTATAGCTTAGGGAAAAGTATCCTTTCTAGAGGTTATCTATAACGAACGCTTTAGTTACTTTAAGCTCTTTAGTGCTCTGCTTATATAGGGGACTGAACTGGTTCGGCAGAGGTTTGGTGAGAACAATCTTATGGTCGTACGGGCGGGGTTCAGGGAGCTGATCCGCGGCGGTCTTGCTGAACACGTCTTGGTACGGATGGTAGACGGGCGGGAGTCGGTCCTGGACGAGCTTGGCATTTTTAGGATCATCCTTTAGGCGTCTCTCTTCTAGAATACGGTCAATCTTATAGATACTTATCGTAAAGAACTCGTTTTCCTTACGTTTCATAGTGTAGTGGAAGGCGTTGGCTGAAATAAGTAAGATGTGGGGTGAAGGAGAAGAAGAAGGTGCAGGTCGGACAGGTTTTGGAACAGGGTTGGGTGTTGGCGGTAGAGGACGGGCTTTAAGGAGTTGAAGAAGACTACGGATTCTTTAAATACTAGCCGTAGTTGGACTGTTTCTTCTCTAATAGTCGTCCTTTTCCTAGAGAGCGTTGCGTCTCTTAATATCCTTCTCAACCTTAGTGTCGATAGATAGTTGTTTTAACTATACTAGAATAGGTAGGGCAGGATCATAAGTTACTAGGTACTTGGCTAGCTATACGATCCGGTTCCGAACCGTATCTAATTAAAGCTGGAAGCGGCGCAGCCACTTAATCCCAATAATACAATCCTATAATCCTAAATCTATAATAACGAACGGGCAGTTATAAACCTTACAGCTATTAATAGAGAGGTGCAACTAGATATATTAATTAACTCTTGTTTAAACCTAATCTTAAAATCCTTTAACTATAATCTTAAAGGGTAGTCTTCGGATCAGAACCTAAAGTGAACTAGAGATTATACAAGCAATTGCAGAATTTAAAAATAAGAACCCTTAGGCTCTAGTGTTAACTAGCGATTGCAGGCTAACGCCGTAGCCCTTCGAGCAAAGAACAGTAGGAACTCAGAAGTGCTTTCCTCTAAATAAGTGTAACAGATTAATCTTAGTAAGGTTATACTTGTAGATGCCTAGGGCGGAGCGTTTTCCTAGGCTTCGTCGTTTCCCGTCTAATCCTCATCCGAATGGTACTCTGCAGCTTCCTCGAACACATCTTCTTCTNGTACCGCTTCTATCTCTCTTACCCGCGGAACGGGACAGTCGTTTGCAAAGTGTCCAGGCTTACTATAGTTATAGTAGTTACTAGGAGTAGCTTGGCGTTCTAGTACTAGTGTCTTTGAAGCAGGCCTGGGCACACTCGAGGCAGCCCGGGGTGGGGTCGGAGCAGGTTCAGATTGGACCTGAGTACTCGCCTGATCGTGGCTGTGAGCGGTTGGACGAGCCTGGTGGGGTTGAGGTTTCGTCCGCCGCGCGGGGCTCGTACGTCGCTCCGAACTGACTCC
>NW_006911572.1:0-18719 GCF_000523455.1 Bipolaris oryzae ATCC 44560 | reverse complement strand
AAAAAAAATGGTAGATAGTGATAATAACAACTCATCCTTAATAAGTGAATGTGATAATAAAGGTTACAATAACGATAACAAAAATCGTGATAATGAGGATAACCCACACGAAAACGGTAAAGGTAAAAAACACAATTATGTTAAAGTATTAGTAGATGATCCTTTTAATAATAGGGATATTGTACTTGAAGTATCTAAAAAACAAAAAGGTGTCTACATATGAGAAACTTTAGACGGTAAACATATGTATGTGGGACATTCCATTAATCTTTATAATAGAATAAGTTCTTATTTTATGCAATCTATACTTAAGACTAAAGCAAGAAGAGTTTTACGTTATTTAAATAAACATGGTTTTAGTAATATTAAGTTAACTATTTATATTATGAAGGATAATTCTAGTTTAGAACAGGTAGTGGAATTGGAACAACACTTTATTGATAGTTTAAAACCAAATCTTAATGTAGATCTAGTTGCTAGTGGTTCTGGACATCATGAACCAATGAGTCAAGAAATGCGTGAAAAGCTTCGTAAACAAAGAGGTACTCCAGTATATATGTATAATGTGGAAGATCTTGCTTTGCTATATGCATTTGACTCAAAACAACAAGTATATGATTTGATCAATATGCATCACAATACTTTAAATGATTGTTTAAACTTAGGTAATATATATCTAGATACTTTCTTTTTCTCTTTAGATTTAATAGAAGAAGCTCCTGAAACGAATCTTTTACATTTAGATCAAATTAAAAGTTTAGTTTCAGATAAACGAGATGTTTATATCGTTAAACACCCTGCAGCTAAATCTATATTAGCAGAGTTTAAGGATGAACCTAAGAAAAATTTAGAATTTAACTCTTTAAATAGTTTAGCTAAACATTTAAAAGGTGACCGTCAAGTTATTAGACAATACTTAAAAGGTGAGAAATCAGGTTATTATCGAGGTAAATGAAAATTTACTTATAAATTTTAATATATAATGGCATGGCCGGGTAAGATGGAAACGTCTTACTTTACATTCACTGTTTGCTGGGATCCCTTTAGAGACTTTGGAACTAGTTATGCAGACTTTATTTTATATAAAAGCGGCATGAAACAGTTACATTTCAAAGTATTAGGCAATCAGCCAGAAACCAAACATAATTGGGCTCATTGTAGCATTAAACGCTTTTATGGAGTAGGATCTTCAGAGACTACACGTGAATACCTTAGTAAATATTTATTATTTAAAGGTAAAGATATAGTCCGCGCATTGATGAAAATTAGTGATAAAGCGTATGCCAGCTTTAATCGGTGGATTCGGTAACTTCTTACTTCCATTAGGATTAGGAGGACCTGATATGGGATTCCCTAGACTTAATAATATAAGTTACTTATTATTAATACCTAGTATTGTTCTTTTCTTATTTGCAGGTGGAATAGAAAATGGAGTAGGTACGAAACCTGTGCCTAAATAGTAAACAACTACTATGTAGTATGCCACTATATGCTGGAAGACCCTAAAGGTTTATATTTTATTAAAGACTAAAACCATAACTTAGTTAAATAAGTAAAATATTTAAATATGATACAATGGGCAATCAGCAGGAAAACAGAACATAGATTTTGTATTATCCTCAGAGACTATACGTGGTACACTCCTTTTAATAAGGGTGAAGATATAGTCCATTCACTATATGAAAATATGTGTAACATGTATTTTTTTTATTAGATAGGTGAAATCTATAAAATACAAATATCTTCCTTAGTACCCCTTTCTTTCTTGCCTAATAACTCAACTAGCCCTCGCGGGCTTGTCCCGCAGCAGGGCAAGGCCCCGCAGGGGACTAGTAAAAAACTAGGTGGTTATTTAGCAGGATTAATAGAAGGGGATGGTTCTATAATTGTCCCTGTTTGGTCCCCCCCCTTTTACCTACTTTTTTTTGATATATCAAGATATATCAAAAAAAAGTTGGGGGGGAACCTAAGACAATTAGAAATCAATACAAAAGATTTTAACGAATCACCTTTACTATTTGTATACTATACATAAGTATATGTGTATAATTAGATAGGATTTAATAGGAAGATTTTGTTGATTTTACCTTATAACTCCCCCTACTAGTCCCGGGAGTTAATACATCATTGTATGCTATAAATAATACATATGAATTTTGACAGGATTCAATTTTTTTAACTCGATTATTGTTATTACTTCTGTTGTTAGCTATGCTAATGCTGATACTCAAAAAGAATCAGTTCTTGAGGATAATAAAGGTAAGGCCGGTATTTATTGTTGAACTAATAAAATAAATGGTAAAAAGTATGTAGGTTCTAGTGTAGATTTATATAGAAGATTTATGCAATATTATAATATAAAGTATTTAACCAGAGCTAGTGAATTTAGTTTAATTTGTAAAGCTTTACTTAAACATGGTTATTCTAATTTCCAGTTAGAAATTCTAGAGTATTGTGATCCTTCTGAGGTAATTTTAAGAGAGCAATATTATATAGATCTTTTAAATCCGGAATATAATATA
Organism: Bipolaris oryzae ATCC 44560; assembly: GCF_000523455.1. NCBI lineage: Eukaryota > Fungi > Ascomycota > Dothideomycetes > Pleosporales > Pleosporaceae > Bipolaris > Bipolaris oryzae. Next base: position 16,197 of record NW_006911572.1, on the reverse strand, counting down.
TTGAAAGTAGCTGGATCTAGTTTTGGATATAAACATACTATAGAGTCATTAAAAAAAATGTCAGATATAGCTAAAAATAGATCAGAAGAAACTAAAGCTAAATGGAGAGAAGCTGCTTTAGGTAGAATCCATAGTGAAGAAACAAAAGCTAAACTAAGGGAAATAGCTTTAAATAGATTAAAACATCCTGTAGAAGGGAAAAAAATAGTAGTTAAAGATACTCAAACAGGTGAAATTTTTAACTATGATTCTATACGTTCTACTGCAAAATATTTTGGAACTAGTATAGCTCCTATTAGATACAATCTAGATACTGGAAAGCTTTATAAAGGTAGATATCTTATTTCTAGTAAAAATCAACAATAGACTTATGTAACTTTAATTATTAGTTCTTACTTTATACAACAGTTTTATTAAATTTTATGTGTTGCCAACTTCGTAGGCAACAAATAGTTCTATATTTTTTGTTAAGATTAGCTGGGTTTATTGAAGCGGATGGTCATTTTTATTGTGGTTTTGATTTAAATTCCCAGTGTATAGCAAATACAGTTAAATGTTACATGGCTATATCTCAAAAAAATTTATACAAAGCTAATTCTGATTTATCTCAAAAAGATAATTCCAATCTATATATTATGGAAAAAATACGAGAGTTTCTTGATGTTAAGAACGTTAATCAGATTAAAAGAATTAAAAGTGATTATATTGAATTAGCATATTCGGTAAGAACAACTAAAAAAAGTTCTTGCCAGATTTTAATAAATTATTTAAATGCTTATCCGTTATTTAGCTCTAAACATCAAGATTTCTTAGATTGATGTAAAGCACATCATATAAGAATTCATAAAAAGTATAAAACTCTAGAAGGATCCTCAGAATTAATATTCCTAAAAAACAGCATGAATACTAAAAGAACTCAATTCAATTGAGATTCATTAAACAGTTTTTACAGTTTAATGTAATCAGGGTTAACAATAACGAGATAATAAAAACAGAGTTCTGACAGGGTGAACTCTTTACCCACCTTTATCAGGAATACAAAGTCATAGTGGTCCAAGTGTGGATTTAGCTATCTTTGGATTACATCTTTCTGGTATCAGCTCCCTTTTAGGAGCTATGAATTTGGGTCTTACCCTATACATTGCTAAATTTAAACACCTTATAAATATGACTAGAATAAAAGTTATAAGTTATGGTGTGATGTTTAAAAAATACTATTCTACTCTCATTCTATCTAGTTCTAGTGACAAATCAACAAAATTTAACCCAAAAAACCAAAAATTGAACCCTAATTTTTTAACAGGATTTATTGATGCAGAGGGTTCATTTATAGTAGTTATTCGTAAAGAACCTCGTAATAAAACAGGTTGAAGGGTAGATGCGAGATTAGCTATCGGTCTTCATAAAAAAGATGTCGCATTGTTGGAATTAATTAAAAATTCTTTAGGAGGAGTAGGAGATATTGCACCTCAAGGTAAGGACTGTTTACAATATAGAGTAAGTTCTATTAAAGATATAATGGATGTGGTAATACCACATTTCGAGATGTATCCTTTAGTGTCTCAAAAAAAAGCGGACTTTGAGCTATTTAAAAGTATTGTAAAACTAGTTAATGATAAAAAGCATCTTACTTATGAGGGAATCTTAGATATTGTATCCTACAAGGCTTCTTTGAATTTAGGTTTATCCAGTCAATTAAAATCCGCCTTTCCTGAAGTTATCCCTAGACCAAGACCTGTTGTGCAAGGGCAAACAATTAAAGATCCTCATTGATTAGCTGGTTTTGCATCTGGAGAAGCATGCTTTTTCATTCGTATTGCTAAATCTTCTTCTACTAAAACAGGATCTCAAGTACTATTGAAATTTCTAATACCCCAGCACAGTCGAGATACCTACTTATTAAAAAGTTTAATTAGCTATCTAGGTTGTGGTAACTACCGCCTTCGTCTTAAAGAAGATAAAGGTGAATTTGTTGTGGAGGATTTAAAGAATATCACTAGTATTATTATCCCATTTTTTAAAAAGTACCCTATTATGGGTATTAAGTCTGAAGATTTTTTAGACTTCTGCAAGGCTTCTGAACTTATGTTAAATAAAGAACATCTTAATAATGAAGGACTTGAAAAACTTAGTATGATTAAGAGTTCAATGAATAAAAAGCGTGTTGATACGAGTAAAGATTAATGTTGAAAATAAATTTGCACCTTTGGACACTTATAGAAGCAATAAATACCTATATATGTATAATAGGGATAAGTCTATTTTGTATTTTTATACAAAGAAAATTAGTGATTTTTTTCATGTTGGAATACATTATATTACTTTAAAAAAACATTTGAAAAAGGGTACGTACTATTTGGGTAAATACAAGTTTAGCAAGGAGTTTGTGCCTTCAGCTAAGTATAAAAAAATTTCTCTCTTAGAACTAGATTTGAAATTAAAGAGAGATAGAGAAGAGAAATTTACACGAAAAGGCTAATTTTTGTTTTGTGTAATTACTTTATCAATTTTACTCGTCGAATTTAGTATTCAATGTATTTCTTACATATTTAAGATATTTAACAAACTTTCAAGTAACATTAGTTAAACACATTGATTTAGGTAAAGCATATAAAGGATATTTATGTGAATATGTGAAAGAAAATACGTTGTAATGGGATTCATATAAAATTTTTAACTGTATGCTGGAATAGCTCAGTGTTTATAAGTACTTAATAGTAAAAATCTTGTAAGCTATGCTTAATCAGCAGGAAACAAAAGTAATTTTGATTATCATTAGGTTCCTCAGAGACTACACGTTAAAGACCGTATATTAATACGCTTAAAATATAGTCCACAAATAGTTATTATTTTAACTATTTTTAGTCATGACAACTACATTTAACATGAGAAGTCCTGGTATAAGATTGCATAAAAGATTAATTTGTGCTTAAAGAACCAAACTCCGGGAAAGCCCTAAAGCTCTAATAACCAAGGATGTTTAGGAAACTTTCTATCTGGCCCCATTAATGCCTGGGGGTATGGTAACATCGTTAGAGATGATCGAAAGAGAAATGGGTAATCGCGGATCTAAATCAGATATAAAATATCTGTAAAAGAGCAACGAGTAGACGGTTCTTCGGTATGATTTTCAATACTGTAAGGTATACTCTAGTCGCCGGGAAACCGGTTCTGGGGCGAAATCATCTACATACTTTTTTTTCAGGTATTAATAAATATACTTACTATTAAGTAAAAACTCTTGAGATTTAATTTGTGTAGATATAATACTTCCGGATTTATATAACTTTAAAAAAGTTTTTTATTAAAGTTATTTAGATGAATAATGAAATATACTACTAGTTCTAATGGTTTAAATCCAAATTTTGTAACTGGTTTTTGTGACGGAGAGTCTTGCTTTTCTCTGACCATTAGTAAAAATCCTAAGCATACTTTAGGTTGAAGTGTTAAATTAGTTTTTTCTATTCATTTACATTCTAAGGAAATAGATATTTTATATTTAATTCAACGTTTCTTTGGTGTAGGTAATGTAACGCTAAATAAAGATTCAGCTACATACCAAGTTATAAAACTAAGTGACTTAGCTTGTGTAATAGAACATTTTAACAACTATCCGCTAAAGACTCAAAAGTATGCGGATTTTTTATTATTTAAACAAGCATTTGAGATTGTAAAGAGTAAAGAGCATCTTACTGAGGATGGTCTCAAAAAGCTTATTAGTGTTAGAGCTTCCCTTAATAAAGGTCTACCTGAAAGATTAAAGGTAGCTTTCCCTTATATTACTCCTGTGCCCAGACCTACTACACCCAAAACTACTTTGGAGTGAAATAAACCAGAACTTAAACACTGAATGGCTGGATTTGTCACAGGTGAAGGATGTTTTTATATCAAAACAAGCAAGTCTAAGACACATAAATTAGGTATAAACGTTGGTTTACAATTCATTATAGTTCAAAATATACGTGATGCCTATTTAATTGAAAGCTTTGTACAATTTTTTGGTGGTGGTTCTTTCTCTGTTGCAGAAAAGTCTAGCATGGCTAGATTTACTGTGTCAAACTTTTCTGAGATTGTAGATAATATTATACCTCTATTTGAGGAATACCCCATACAAGGTGCAAAAGCTAAAGATTTTGAGGACTTTAAACAAGCATCTGCCCTTATTAAATCTAAAGCTCATCTAAATAAAGAGGGTTTAGATAAAATTCAGTTAATTAGATCAAGAATGAATTTTAAAAGGGAATTGCAGTAAGTAGTATAGAATTTTTATATATAAAGGATTATATCTGAACTCTTTTAGAGAGCAAAAAGATAGACAACCCTTTTTATGTATTCACGAGGGGTTAAGAATAGCTCCAGATTAAAGTTACCACATTTATATAAATAGCTTGTCTGATAGACTTGGTATTCTCTTTAGAATACAGGTCTTTTTGGATAAATGTTCATTGTTTGTGGATCGAAATTAATCTTATTTGCTTGAGCAGTTGTTATTACAGCTGTTTTATTATTATTATCATTACCGGTCTTAGCCGGTAAACTTATTCTGCCGGCTCTAAATTTGGCTGTATTCTGGGAACCGTTATATATCAATATATCGCAATCAGTAGGTAATCTATTAAGTTTGAACTTTTTAGAGAACCTCAGAGGCCACACGCCAAAATATTTTGGTTGTAGTTTAGAAACTTTAACCTTTCCTTTATGTGCAACTTTTAGATCAATCCATACCGGCAACCACAATAAAAATTTAAACAAATCTCTTTTTAGTTATTATTTTACTGGGCTTATTGAAGGTGATGGTACAATAATTACACCAAAAACTTTGAGATCCCCTAAGGGTAAATTAAATTATCCTTCTATACAAATAGTTTTTCATTTAAAAGACTTACCTTTAGCTTTACTAATTCAAAAAGAATTGGGTGTAGGTTCGTTATCTAGAAAAAAAGGGGTAGACGCTTATATCTTAACCATAAATAGCTATGATGGTATATTATTCGTTATTTCATTAATTAATGGAAACATGAGAACACCTAAAATACACAGTCTTAATGCTTTAATAGATTTTTTAAATGAAAATAAAGGAGTTAGTATTGAAAAATACTCTATATCTAAAGAGCCATTAGATTCAAATCCATGGTTGTCAGGGTTTATAGAAGCAGATGCTTCTTTTCAATTAAGAACAACTCTTTCAGGTAAATATCCTAAACTTGAATGTAAATTAGAAATATCTCAAAGACGATTAGATCATAAAGGATTTGATAATCTAGAATTTTTAACTTATATTGCTGAGTTTTTAGATACCGAAGTAAAAAAAATAAGATCGGATAAACCAAACCCTGAGTATAGAGTTAGAACTACTAATCTTAAAGGTAATATTCATGCTAAAAATTACCTTTTAAAATACCCTTTGTTTGGAACTAAACATTTAGATTCCTTAGATTGAATGGAAGTAGTAAACATATTTGATAGAAAAGAGCACAATACAATACAAGGAAAGGAAAGAATAGTAAAAATAAAATCAGGTATGAATAATTACAGAAAAATTTTTACCTGAGATCATTTACAAAAATTCTACAACGTAAAAATATAAGATATGGTCCGATCAGGCATGAGAGTGTCTGCGTATCTGCACTAAGTTTAATAACTTTTTAAGCTAAAGAATAACTCTTTAAGCTATGGGATTTTATCCAGCAGATCAACAAAAATAATGGGAATTACTATGGTTCTTACTGATAGAAACTTTAACACTTCATTCTTTGAAGTAGCAGGAGGTGGTGATCCTATATTATACCAACATCTATTCTGATTCTTCGGACATCCTGAGGTTACGAATGTAGGCCTCTTAACGTCGCTGTATGCTGGGACCCCTTCGCTATATAGTTCTAAATACTCCTCCTTATATGGCACAGTAAAAAAGTTAGAACAATGAAGGAAATCAGCCGGTAACATTTTATATATGAAAAATGGAACCTCAGAGGCTCTACGCGACGGAGTTGTAGTAAATTTAGAAAATGTTAAACGTGTATCAGATCACGTTCCTAAACATTTGAAGCCTCTAAATAATGAACAATTAGGTTATTATCTAGCAGGATTAATAGACGGGGATGGTCATTTTAGTAAAGCTCAACAATTAGTTATAACTTTTAGTTCTCCAGATGCATTTCTAGCCTATTACTTGAAAGGAAGATTAGGTTACGGTAATGTAAGAAAAGTAAAGGACAAAAACGCATACCTTTTAATTGTATCTAATGAAAAGGGTATGTTAAATATAATTAACTTGATAAATGGTAAATTAAGAACAGAACACAGATTTAACCAAGTAGTTAATAATGTATTAAGTCATACTAAGTATGCAGATCAAAATATTCATTTTACTATAGATTCAAGTAAAAATTTTGATAACCACTGATTAGCAGGTTTTTCTGATGCGGATGCTAGTTTTCAAATAAAAATTATTAAACGTATTACCAGAAATAAACCGGAAATAAGATTAAATTTTCAAATAGATCAAAAAAGTGTTTTATTGTTAAATATAATAAAAGAATACTTAGGTGGAAACATTGGATATAGGAAGTCTCAAGATACCTATTATTACGGTTCTACTAGTTTCGGTTCTGCTAAAAGGGTTATAGAATATTTTGATCGATATCACTTACAATCTAGAAAGCATATAAGCTATTTAAGATGAAGAAAGGTATATAGATTAATACAAGACAAACAACACTTAACAGATAAAGGGCTATCCAAAATACTAATCATTAAATCTTTAATAAACCGTCATGAAGAAAATACTACAACTTAAGATAAAGTCCTAACAAGAATATAAAAGTTTTTGAGTATTAATGAGAAAAGACTGTTATAATACACAGCTATTCCTTTAATCAAAATATTGTTACATTTTAATTATACCAGGTTTTGGTATAATAAGTACTACAATTTCTGCCAACTCTAACAAAAGCGTGTTCGGATACCTTGGTATGGTTTACGCTATGTGTTCTATTGGTATCTTAGGATTTGTAGTTTGAAGTCAATGGCTGGCTTTCCTTATAGGTGACTATAAGGTAATAAATTTCGCTATATGATTCTGGAACAGCTTAGTGCCTATAAGTACTTTTAATAGTGAAAATCTTATAGGCTATGCTCAATCAGCAGGTAATTTTAGTTTTGTGTCATCTTCTTTTTTAGTAGCGAAGGATACAAAAACGGACAAAAGCTCCTCAGAGACTACACGCGAAACATCTTTTAATTTTGATGAATATAGAAAAATATCAGATAAAAATTCTGATCAAGTATCTGACAATTGGTTAACTTGGTTTATTGGGTTTTCTGAAGGTGATGGTGCTTTTCTTACAGGAAAAGACAAACGTCTTGTATTTGTACTAACTCAAAAAGAAACTGCTATACTAAATCATGTGCATGAAACATTAGGTATTGGTAGGGTTAGAACATACGGTAATTTTAGTCGTTATCGTGTTGATGATAAAAAAGGTATACTTGTTCTAATTGCTTTATTTAATGGTAACTTGGTTTTAGATAAAAGAAAAGTCCAAGTAAAAAGATGATTAGATACTGTTAATATAGAAGAAAAAAATAACAATGTTCTTCCCATACTAAATAATAGTTGACTGTCAGGATTTATAGATGCAGAAGGTTGTTTTAATGTTACACTTTTTAAAAGAAAATCTATGACTTTAGGCTATCAAGTTAAACTAAGATTTATGATTGACCAAAAAGATAGCTTGGATAATATGCTCTTTATAAAGGACCAGTTAAATCTGTTTTTAACTAACAGAAAGCTTAAAAAAGGTACTATTGGTACTATGCATAGAATAGAAAGCAATTCATTTGTTAAGGTCCCACTTATAATTGAATATATCTATAGATTTAGATTAAAAACTAAAAAACAAGAGTCATTTGACAAATGAGTAACAGTTTATGAGTTAGTAAAAAACAAGGCTCACCTTACAGAAAAAGGACTTAATGAAATAAGAAAACTAAGTAAAGAGGTCAATATAATCACTAGTATTACAAAAAAAATCGGTGATAAACTTAATTAAAAGATGAAGATATAGTCCACAAAAGGTTTTTACCTTGTGCACCATATGTATACTGTTGGACTAGACGTGGATAAACTTGTGTTCACGGAAAAAATCTTGCTATATGCTGGAAACTCTTCTATAAATAGTCCACTCATATTTATTATGCTCGGAATAATCTATTTATTTAAAAGACAATCAGCAGGAAACTTTGGTTTTAGTACAAAAGCTACGGCAGTTACTAAGAATACTTATACTAATTATAAAAATTTACCTTTAATATCTGAACATGTACCTATTCATAAAAGCAACCTAACAGACGACGAATTCGGCTGGTTTTTAGCTGGATTAATTGAAGGAGATGGTTGATTCGGACATAAGGAGTTACATATCATTTTTGCTGAAGAAGATATATCACTAGCTTATCTTATAAAAAAGCGAATTGGATACGGTAATGTATACAAGATTAAAAACAAAAAAGCGGTTAGATATATTTGTAAAAATAGCACTGGTCTATCTATTATCTTATCTTTAATAAATGGTAAATTGTTAAGTAATTTTAAGTATGATCAATTAATTAATCATAATTATAGTGAATTTTTTAACCTCACGTTATTACCACCTTTAAAAAGGCTAAGTCTAGATAATTATTGACTGGCTGGTTTTACTCAAGCGGATGGTTGTTTTCACATCAGTATTGCAAACAGTAAAACACATAAAACAGGGTTTAGTGTAAGATTGGAATACTCTTTAAAACAAAATGATAGCTTACCCTTAACTTTACTTTACAATGAGTTAAAGTTGGGTAATCTTTCTCAATATAGTACAGGTATTTGATGTTATAAAAGTACAGGATTTAAAACTGCATTTAATTTGATTAATTATTTTGATACATATAATCTTTTTGCTGGTAAATATAAAAGTTACCTTAAATTTAGAAAAGTATATATTATGATTACTGAAGGAAAACATTTAGAAGAAAAGGGTATAAAAAAGATTATAAGTATTGCAACCAAAGGGTCCTCAGAGACAAGCACGCAAGAAATTTAAAATATAATTTAAATTAAGATACTGTCCACATTAAAGCTTTTTGACAAGAGCTTACTTCACAGCTGCTACTTTAATTATTGCAGTTCCTACTGGTATTAAAATATTCTCTTGATTAGCAACTTGTTATGGTGGTTCTTTACACTTTATACCATCATTACTATTTGCATTAGGTTTTGTATTTATGTTTACTATAGGAGGGTTATCAAGCCACTTAGCTCTCTTTGCAAGTTATAAGATACTTTTTATACTTGTTATAAGCACTACTAAATGCTGGGAAGTACTGACAATAGGAATACTAAATATATCTCTAGCCCCGAGGGGCTTACCCTTTGGGAAGATCCCCGATGGGGCTCATCCCGCAGGGATAGTAAAAATTTCATATTTTGTACAATCAGCAGGTAACTTGGTGAATTATTCTGTTTGTATTATTAACAGAATAGTATACCCTTGCACCCCAGAGACTAAACGTAGTCCTCATAGACTAATGTATTATGCATTAGTATTGTGAGAAGATATAGTCCACACAATAAATTTCTTAATTTCATTTTTCTTTACAAATAAATATACTCCAAATCATTCCAATTTAGAACTTAATAGCTCTCCTCTAATAAAGTACGTTTCTACTGAAGCTGAGGATATGCGTAGTAGTAGTAAATATTTTTGACGTAGTACTTGTAGCCCTAGAGATATTACCCCTAGAGAACTATTACCGTGTGCGAATGATAGTGATAATATTTATAATGAGGAAGGAAAATTAAAACCTGTAAAGGTATATGATGATCTTAAATCAGATAGAGCTAGAATTTTTAAAGAATGTGCTAAGGTATCAGGTGTTTATTATTTAATAAATAACATTAATGGCCATACTTATGTAGGAAGTTCTATAAATTTAGCTGCTAGAATGAAAAACTATCTTAACAATAGTTATCTACAAAGTAAAACAAATTCTAATATGCCTATTACAAAGGCTTTACTTAAGTATGGCCATTCTAACTTTTCTTTTTGAATTTTAGAGTATGTTAACTCTGACCAGTTAGCTATAAGAGAAACTCTATATATTACACAAATTCTTCCTTATTATAATGTATTAAAAAAGGGTTATTCTTCTTTAGGGTACAAACACACGGAAGAAACTAAAACTCTTCTTTCTAATTTAGCTAAGAATCGGGTACATTCACCTGAAACTAAGGCATTAATAGTAAAAGCTCTAACAGGTCAGAACAATCCTTTTTTCGGTAAAAGTCATACCATGGAAAGTATTAGGCAAATCATTAAAAATAAATCATATAATCCTGTTTACATTTACGATTCCTATAAAAATTTAATAGCTATTTATCCTTCAGTAAGAACATTGTCTAAAAAGGTTGGTGCGAATAGTACCACAATCGTTAATTATATAAAAAGTAAAGCATTGTTTAGAGGAGAATGGTATTTTACTAATATTCCTTTTAACATTGATGATACCCCTATAATAAAAGATTGAACCCTTACAGAATGTGACTTATTGGCTAAAGAAATAAGAAGCAGAATTGGAATTACAAAAGGTGTTTTTGTTTATGATAAAAACAAAAATTTTATAGCTAGGTACAAGGGAGTAACAGAAGCTGGTAAAATACATAAAGTTAGTCATCTTACTGTAAGAAGATATGCTAGTGTGAACGGATTACATCCTTCAGGTTACTATTTTTGCTTTGAAAGATTAGAAGCAAACTATGAAAAATCCATAGTTGACACACAAGATAAAGACTAAAAAAAATGAAATTAAGAAATTTATTATTTGTAAGTGGAGTTGTTCTTGCGAACGCATCACTTGATATTGCCTTCCACGATACCGTTTGAATATTCGAGTTAAGTATGCTAATACCTAGTTTATTTGTTATGGTTAAGGCAGGATTTGAGGGTACGCCGTCAAATTATAGTCTTAGTTATAATAATAATTGCAGTTATAATGATTTATCTGATAACAATAACTATAAAGAATATATAAAAATGTTTTGAGTAGGGCTAATGGACGGAGACGGAAGTATTCAAGTAAACCATTGACGTAAACAATCCCTACAATACAGACTAGTTATTAAATTATCTAACCTTAAATCTAATTATAATATGTTGGTTGAGGTTGCTAAAGTAGTAGGTGGAACTGTTAAGATTACCGGTAAAAAGGCGGATGTTATTTGAGTTGTAAATAAAAAGGAAGAAATTATTGAAATAATAAAAATTTTTGATACTTATCCTCCTTTAACTTCAAAAAAAATCTGTCAACTTGCATTCTTAAAAACATGTTTAACTGAAACTTCGGTAGAAAAATACTTATCCACAAGAGATACTAAATTTAAAGAACAATTTACTATTATAAACGCTAATTTTAAGTTACCTACTTATTTTAAAGCTTGATTATCTGGTTTTATAGAAGCGGAAGGTTGTTTTTCTATTCGTAAAACGAAAGCACATTCTTTCTCAATAGGACAAAATGACGACGTTTATTTAATAGACGCTATAAAACAGTATTTTGAAGTATCAAATAAAGTTCGTAACCCTTACGGTAACTTCTATTTTATAGAGGTATACAAGAAAGAGGTATTAGCGAAAATAGTGGCACATTGTACTAACTATCCTTTGTTGGGAGAAAAGTTAGAGTCTTTAAAAAAATTTAGATCTTGCTGTTCCCTTTAGTAAGTGTCGTGTTGTCTTGTCACCATGAAAAATTACATACGTTTTTCGGTAAAATTATTACATTAATTTTGCTAACGGTGAAGTCTAGGCCTCTATTGGCCATTTAAAAATATTATTAATAAAACAGATTTTTACTTACTTTTATCTACATATCTACGAGGTATTTTTATTAATAATGATGGTCGTAATTATATATATGAATAAAATATTAACAACAAGAGAAAATAAGGGGTTATTTTACAATTCTGCATTAAAGACTAGATCGTATTCTGATGGTAAAAAAAGTAACTCTTTCCCTCCCGGGGACCCTTCCGAGACAGGGTCCCTAATCCCCCGTGAGGGAATAAAGGGAAGAGGATTAAATCCTCATTGAGTAACTGGATTAGTAGATGCTGAAGGTTCTTTTATTGTTTTTATAAAATTAAATCCAAATAACAGTAAGAATCTAGTACGGCAAATACAACTGTCTTTTGAAGTATCTTTTCATATTAAAGATATAGAATTACTCTATAAATTAAAATCCTTTTTTGGAGAAGCTGGTACGATTTTTATTCCATCAACTAGAAAAGATGCTAGATTAAAAATAACAGGATTGAACGAGATAGTTAATTTTATAATTCCTCATTTTAAACGTACCCTTTACATGGTATGAAAAAAATAGATTATGATCTATGATCTGAATGTGCAGAATTGTTACAAAGTAAGCAACATTTACAAGAGAAAGGGTTAAATAGAATATTATCAATAAAATCTGTACTTAATAATGGATTATCTGATAAATTAAAAGCTCTTTTCCCTTCTGTAATAGCTATAGATAGACCTGTTTTGGATGTTGCCAATATTCCATTAAATCCTAATTATGTCAGTGGGTTTACCGAGGGAGACGGTTGCTTTACTGTAAATATTTCTTCTAATACTAAGCAAATTACTGCTTATTATATTATTGAGCTACATAAAAGGGAAGTTCCTTTATTATCAAGCATACAAAAATTTTTTGGAGGGGTGGGTTCTACAAATATCGCATTAAGTAGAAATACCGCTCGATTTTCTATAAGTAAAAAATCAGACTTGATAAATAAGGTATTGCCTCATTTTGATGCACATAAATTGGAAGGTAATAAGCTTAAAAATTATCTAATCTTTAGAGAAATTGTTCTATTGCTTGGTTCTAAAGCGCATTTAACTCAAAAGGGGTTTGATAAAATAAAACTTCTTAAAGAGGGTTTAAATAATTAAAGTAGATAATTTATTAGGAGTAAAATATATAAAGACGATTATATGGCGTATATATACTTTACTTATTATTTTAAGGCGGATAATAAGAAAGAGCGTGCTAGATAATACCGTGGAAACCAAAGATAATTTATTTATTACTATATTTTGGGTTTTTCTTGGGTTTGTCCTTATGTGTTTTCTTAAGGCGGAAAATATAAGGGTCCCCTCATGTAAGGTAATACCGTGGAAACCAAAGTGAATAAATTTATTCTCGAGTAGGATCCGTAGAGACTAAACGTGACAGTCGAAAGTTTATTAAGTTAAATCATTAGATAAGTTATAGTCCGATCCACTGCGTGAGCAGTGTTGTATGTAAATAAATGAGCAACTTAATTGACCTACTACGTAGTTGCTCAACTGGGCCTTAATAATGTTTATTATTACGCATTTGACTATATGCTGGAAACTATGTTTTTAGAGCCTCTCTTACTATTTATGTTATATTATTATCTTTTAAAAATAGATGCGGATAGAAGAAATCTTCTAAACATAAGTAGTCAAAATGGGGATGTATCTGCTACATTTAACACATGTACAAACATACAATCAGCAGAAAACTGTAAAGAATTCTCAGAGACTATACGTCAAATATCTAATGACAATAACGGAGAAAATTCATCTTTTTTAATGGATTTGCCGGAATAGTTTTTGTCTCCAAAATTAGATAAAGATATAGTCCACAATATAAATATATTTATATTTGCATAGCCATGCCCTCACTCACCTTACATTGGTGGTAGTGGTTGGGCCGTTAGAAAATATTTTTAATCCTGTACATAATAAAGCTTACCCTAGATCAACTCTAAAAACGGCGGAGTCCGGGTTGATACGAAAAACTTATTTGAAATATAAACCTGTTTGTATTATTTCTTCTAAAGCTTATTATTCTACTTTACCTAAATCAGAGTTAGCTGTTTTCCCTACGGATACTTCCGTTACCTATGAAAACCCTTTAAAAAGTAGACACGATATTTGTTTTAACTATAAAAATTTTAGAGGGTGTTATCTATGGACTTCAAAAACTACAGGTAAACAATACATAGGTAGTTCTATAAATCTAAGTCTAAGACTTACTGAATATTTTAGAGAAAGTTATCTAACTCTGCAAAGTGGGAGAGGTAGTATAATTTGTAGAGCTATACTTAAATATGGTCAGGATGACTTTTATTTATCTATTCTTAGTTTAGGCTCTTTAGGAGATAAAGATAGTAAATATTCTTCAAATAATCTTCCAGATTTTGTTGTACTAGAACAAAATTATCTAGATAACTATAAAATGGAATATAATGTTAATAGGGTAGCTAGTACTAAATATGAATCTTTATATGTTTCTGTTAATAAAGGTGAGGCCAATCCTTCATATAATTTAAAAGGTGAAGAAGCTTTTGTATGAAACAGAAATCACTCTGTAGAATTAAAAGCTCATTGATCTAGGTCAAGAGGTAAAATTACTTATTATATTTATTCTAAAGATAGTTTTGAACTAGACATTATTTTCCTTAGTTCAAATAAACTGGCTGCTTTTTTAAAAGTTAACGCAGTAATTGTTAAACAAATGACAGAGCTGATAGAATCTTCAGAACATTCTGCTATAAGATGTGAAGATTATATTATATCACTAAAGCCTTTAAATTGTCAAAATTTAGCGGATAATTTGGACGTCTTGTTGAATTTTGAGATCAGTTCAAGTAAAACTCGTGACAGAAAACTAGCAGCAGAGGAATTGAAAAAAGGTAGAAAAAGTTTAACTATTTATGGATTTAATCCAGAAACCCATGAATATAAAATTTGACCTTCTAAGGGAGAATGTTTAGAAGAATTAACCGGGTATTATTATACAAATGTTAGAACTATTAACAGAAGAATAGATAAAGATTTAATGTATAAAGGTTATTATTTACAAACTAAGCCTTTTAAGGAAAATACTTAGGTAGTAATAGGTAATAAAGCTTTTTTGAATAATATAATTTGTTTACGAAACCTTTAGCCTACATTTCTCTGGCCCATAAAGAATCTTTATACAAAAAAGGATTGTAACTAAATATTTTCATTTCGTGTAGAGCGTGTTAAATGTATGTACGTTTAATATTGAAGCATTTCCACTACGTTTTAAGTATGGGTGCAGTATTTGCCTTATTTAGTGGATGATACTTCTGAATTCCTAAAATTTTAGGATTAGATTATAACTTACTTTACTCTAAAGCTCATTTCTGAGTTTTATTCACTGGGGTTAAAAACAACGAAGGGAATAAGGGATTAAATGGTTTAGATGAACATGGGGATATTACCCCTAACAATAATTCACCTAATAATTATTTATTGTATTTTAATGATATAAAACAAAGTAAAAGGGATATATATAGTAAACTAAGGCACAAATCTGGAGTTTACATGTTTATTAATAATTTAACTAATGATTTATATGTAGGTAGTAGTCTAAATTTAACTAAAACAATGACTAGTCATTTTTATTATGCAAGTACGGATAAAATGAAAACAATATTGGCTAGATCGATGAGAAAATATGGATTACATAATTTCTCTTTAGCTATATTAGAATTTTGTGAAAAAGATGTTATTACTTCTATAAAATTGGAACAAAAATGAATAGATTATTATAAACCTAAGTATAATATATTGAAAATAGCGGGAAGCTCCCAAGGTTTTACACATAAAATTGAAACAATAGTAAAACTAAAAGAACTTTTCAGAAAAGAAAATCACCCAAAATATGGATATATATCTTCTTCGGATACAAAAAAAGCGATTAGCGAAGGTATTAAACAATTTTATATCAATAACTCTCATACTAAAAAAGGTTTAAAAGGAAAATTATCAGCCCAATATGGTATAGGTGGTAAATTTGTTTATTGTTATGATAAAAAAAATAATGAATTAATTTTTCCTTCTATAAACGCGGCTAGACAACATTTTAAAACAAGATGAACAACTATCAAAGACAATATGGATAATAATCAATACTTAAATATTAAAGATGAATATTGAATGTTTCAATCTAAACCTCGTAACAACGGCCCTTATTAGTTAATTAGCCCTGTTCATCTTTCTATATGCTGAAAAGTTTCATAAGGCTTAACTACTGCACATAATTACAACTTTTATACGGGGTAAAAAAAACAAAAGAACATAGACATGTTTTTTTTTT